>NC_077228.1:525250439-525550439 GCF_027887165.1 Monodelphis domestica
TTAATTTTTTTAATTAGTTCATTTAGAATATTTTCCCTTGGTTACAAGAATTATGTTCCTTCCCTCCCCTCCCCCCAACCCCTCTTGTTGCTGATGTGCAATTGGACTGGGTATTACATGTGTCCTTCATCAGAACCTATTTCCATGTTGTTGATGTTTGCTCTGGGATATTCATTTAGAGTCTACTTCCCCAATCATATCTCCTCGACCCATGTGATCAAGCAGTTGTTTTTCTTCTGTGTTTCTACTCCCACAGTTCTTCCTCCGAATGTGGATAGCATCTTTCTCAGAAGTTCCTCAGAATTGTCCTGGATCATTGCATTGCTACTAATAGAGAAGTCCATTATATTCTATTGTACCACAGTGTATCAGTCTCTGTATATAATATTCTCCTGATTCTGCTCCTTTCACTCTCCATCAATTCCTGGAGGTCATTCAATTTACATGGAATTCCTTCAGTTCATTTTTCCTTTCAGAACAACAGTATTCCATCACCAACATATACCACAATTTGTTCAGCCATTCCCCAATTGAAGGGCATCCCCTCATTTTCCAATTTTTGGCCACCACAAAGAGCGCAGCTATGAATATTCTTGTACAAGTCTTTTTCCTTATTATCTCTTTGGGGTATAAACCCAGCAGTGCTATGGCTAGATCAAAGGTCAGACAGTCTTTTAGCACCCTTTGGGCACAGTTCCAAATTGACCTCCAGAATGGTTGGATCAATTCATAACTCCACCAGCAATGCATTAATGTCCCAATTTTGCCACATCCCCTTCAACACTCATTACTTTACTTTGCTGTCATGTTAGCCAATCTGCTAGGTGTGAGGTGGTACCTCCGATTTTCTGATTTGCATTTCTCTTTTAGAATGTTTTTATGTGCTTATTAATATTGATTCCTTTATCTGAAAATTGTCTATTCATGTCCCTTGCCCATTTATCAATTGGGGAATGGCTTGATTTTTCATACAATTAATTTAGCTCTTTATAAATTTGAGTAATTAGACCTTTGTCAGAGGTTTTTGTTATGAAGATTCCCCCCTCCCAGTTTATTGATTCCCTTCTTATTTTAGTTGCATTGGTTTTGTTTGTACAAAACCTTTTTAATTTAATTTTAATTTAATGTAATAAAATTTATTTATAATTATAATCAAAATTATTTATTTTACATTTTGTAATTTTTTCTAAAGCAAGAGCTTGGTCTTAAAATCTTTCCTTTCCCAAAAATCTGACAAGTATACTATTCTATGTTCACCTAATTTACCTATAGTTTCCTTCTTTATATTCAAGTCATTCACCCATTCTGAGTTTATCTTGGTGTCTTCCACTTTTGCTAAAGTTGTTGATTATGTCCACTAGCTTTTAAGTTGATTCTCTAGGATTCTTTAAGTAGACCATCATCTGCCATGAGTGATAGCTTGGTCTCCTCATTACCTATTTTAACATCTTCAATTTCTTTTTCTTCTCTAATTGCTACTGCTAGTGTTTCTAGTACAATATTAAATAATAGAGGTGATAATGGGCATCCTTGTTTCACTCCTGATCTTATTGGGAGTGCTTCTAGTTTATTCCCATTGCAGAGGATGTTTACTGATGGTTTTAGATATATTGTTTATTATTTTTAGGAAAGGCCCATCTATTCCTATACTTTCTAGTGTTTTCAATAGGAAGGAGTGTTATATGTTGTCAAAAGCTTTTTCTGCATCTATTGAGATAATCATGTGTTTTTTGTTGGTTTGTTTGTTAATTATGTGGATGGTTTTCCTAATATTGAACCATCCTTGCATTCCTGGTATAAATCCCACATGATCATAAAGAATAACCCTCATGATCACTTGCTGGATTCCTTTTTAAAAAACCCTTACCTTTTGTCTTAGAGTCAATACTGTGTATTGGCTCCAAGGCAGAAGAGTGATAAGGGCTAGGCAATGGGGTTAAGTGACTTGCCCAGGGTAACATAGCTGGGAAGTCTCTGAGGCCAGATTTGAACCTAAGACCTCCCAACTCTAGGTCTGACTCTCAATCCACTGAGCTACCCAGCTTCCCCCTGGAGTCCTTTTGCTAGTATTCTATTTAAGATTTTTCCATCTATGTTCATTAGGGAGATTTGTCTATAGTTTTCTTTCTCTGTTTTTGAACTGCCTGGCTTTGGAATCAGGGCCATATTTGTGTCATAAAAGGAATTTGGAAGAACTCCTTCTTTGTTTATTCTGTCAAATAGTTTGTATAATATTGGGATTAGTTGTTCTTTGAATGTTTGATAGAATTAATTTGTGAATCCATCTGGTCCTGGGGATTTTTTTAGGGAGTTCTTTCATGGCTTGTTTAATTTCTTTTTCTGATATGGGTTTATTATAGTTTTCTATTTCTTCTTCTATTAATCTAGGCAATTTATATTATTGTAAATATTCATCCATGTCACCTAGATTTCCATATTTATTGCCATATAATTGGACATAATAGATTTTAATGATTTCCTTAAAAATCCTCTTCATTAGAGGTCTCCTTTTTCATCTTCGATACTGTTAATTTGGTTTTCTTCTTTCCTTTTTAATTAGATTGACCAGTACTTTGTATATTTTATTGGTTTTTTTCAAAGTACCAGCTTCTAGTCTTATTTGTTAATTCAATAGTTCTTTGACTTTCACTTTGATTAATTTCTCCTTTAATTTTTAGAATCTCTAATTTAGTTTTCATCTGAGGATTTTTAATTTGTTTAGTTTCTAGATTTTTAATTTGCATACCCAATTCATTGACCTCTACTCTTCCTAATTTGTTAATATATGAACTCAAGGATATAAATTTCTCCTTGAGTACTACTTTGGCTACATTCCCATAAATTTTGAAAGGATGTCTCATCATTGTCATTTTCTTCAAGGAAATTATTAATTGTTTTTTATGATTTTTTAATTAACTGATTTTGGAGAATTATATTATTTATTTTCCAATTAATTTTTTATTTGCCTCTCCATATACCCTTACTAATTATTCTTTTTATTACATTATGAGCTGAGAAAGTTGCATTCATTATTTCTGCTCTTTTGTATTTGTTTGCAATGTTTTTATGTCCTAGTATATGGTCAATCTTTGTGAATGTACCATGTGCTGCTGAAAAAAAATGTGTATTCCTTTTTGTCCTATTTTCTTCCCACATATCTACTAACTCCAGTTTTCCCAAGATTTCATTCACATCTCTTATCTCTTTCTTATTTATTTTTTGGTTTGACTTGTCTAGATCTGATAGAGGAAGGTTCAAGTCTTCCACTAGTATAGTTTTACTATTTCATCCTTGAGCTCTACTGATTTCTCCTTTAGAAATCTGGATGCTATACCATTTGGTGCATACATGTTGAATACTGATATTTCCTCATTGTCTATACTGTCTTTTATCAGGACATAATTACCTTCCCTATCTCTTCTAACTGAACTATTTTTACTTTTGCTTTGTCAGATTTCATGATTGCAACTCTTGCCTTCTTTTTCTCAGTTGATGCCCAATAAATTTTGCCCACTCCTCTTACCTTTATCCTGTGTGTGTCTACCTTCCTTATTTGTTTTTCTTGTAGACAACATATGGTAGGATTTTGGTTTCTAATCTACTCTGCTATTTGCCTATGTTTTATGGGTGAATTCATTTCATTCACATTCAGAGTTATGATTACCAGCCATGTATTTCCCAACAGTTTGATTTCCACTTCCAGTCCTGCCCTTTCTTCTTTCACTATTTCCTTCTATACTGGTATTTTGTTTTTAATCAGTTCCTCTATTTCCCACCCTTATTTTGCTTCCCTTTCCCTCCTCCTTTCTTATTCCCCTTTTATTTTTTGGTGTCTTTCTAATCCCCCACACTCTCCACCCCTTGTATTATTTCCTTCCCCACCAGTCTGTTTGTTATTCTTCTACTTCTCTATAGGGCACAAAGCAATTATTTGCCCTAGTGGCTGTGATTGTTCTTCCTTCTTTGAGTCAATTTCAATGCAAGTAAGAATTAAGTATTTCCTATGTCTGACCTCTTTAGTTTTCCAGTGTATTGGTGTTCTTCTCTACTCCCGCCACATGCTTCTTTATGGCATATAAATTCATCCCATTTTGTCTCTTTTCCCATTTCTTTTAGTATTAACCTCTTTTTTTTAACCTCTAGTTATATATATATATATGGTTTGGCATTTCACTCTATAGTTTGTCACTGTTCCCTCTACGTATAATTCTTCTAGGTAGGCAGGTGATAACAATTTTTAAGGGTTATCAATATCCTCTTTTCTTGTAGGGATAAAAATCATTTTTAACTTATTGGGTCCCTTAAAAAGTGTTTCCCCCCTTTCTTAATTAACTTGTGGTGATTCTCTTGACTTCTGTGTTTGGACCTCAAATTTTCTCTTCAAGTCCAGTTTTTTTTCTTTATGACTGCTTGGAAGTCTTTTATTTTTTAAATAGCCATACTTTCCCCTGTAATAATGTAGTCAGTTTTGCTGGGTAGTTGATTCTTGGTTGTAGACCCAGTTCTCTTGCTTTCCAGAATATCATATTCCATGCCTTTTGATCCTTCAGTGTAGATGCAGCCAGATCCTGTGTCATCCTAACTGTGGTTCCACGGTATCTGAATGACTTCTTAGCAGCTTATAATATTTTTTCCTTGGTCTGTTATTTCTTGAATTTGCCTATAATATTCCTGGGTGTTGTCAATTGAGGGTTATCTGTGGATTCTTTCAATCTCCACTTTTCCCTCTTGCTTTAGAATTTCAGAGCAGTTTCCTTGGATAATTTCCTGTAGAATGATGTCCAGGCTTTTTATTTTGTCATGATCTTCCAGTAGTCCAATGATTCTTAAGTTGTTTCTCCTTGACCTATTTTCTAGATCTTCCATTTTGTGAATAAGGTATTCCTCATTTTCCTCAATTTTTTTCATTCTTTTGATTTTGTTTTATAGTGTCCTGCTGCCTTGTGAAGTCATTTGCTTCTAGTTGTTGGATTCTAGTTTTTAAAGACTGAATTTCATCCCTCATTTTTTGGTCATTTTTCTCTTTCTGATGTTTCATCTCCTTTGCCTCATTTTCAAACTGGTTAATTTTGGCTTTCAAGACACTGTTTTCTGTTTTCAGATGACTTATTTTGCCTTTTGAGTTCTTTACATAGTTATCTTCAGCCTCTCATAATTGTTTTTTGAATTGTGTTTTGAGTTCTTCCAAAGCCTGTGTTCAATTTGCTGGAGTTTCTGTGTTTTATCTTGGTATTCCTTGATCCTCTTCTGTTCCTTTTGCTCTATATTCATTATCTAGATAGAAACTGTTGATTGTAATTTCTTTTTTTTCTTTTTCTGTTGTTTACTTTTATTTTCCCCTTCTTTTCCCCCTGTAATTGCATGTAGTCTTGCTCCTTTCATATGCTGGTTCTGTGGGTTTGGGCTGTTCTGTCCTGAAGGGGCTTCTTCTCTGTTCTGCTGATTGAACAGGCTAGTCAGATCTTCTCCAGATGACAGCAGAATCTGAAAAGGAGTTGGGCTTCTCACCCTGTTATCAAGGTTGTTGCTTGTAGTTTGCTCAGTTTTTGCCCTAGGAGCTTAGTCAGCAAGGCTTTCAGATTAGTCTGTGGAGGAGTGGTGTTGGAGCTTGACCTTCTGTTCCCTCTGAAGCCTTCTTATCTGTCCTATCAATGAGATTGATCCAGGGAGGAGTTGATCTGCATAGCTGGCTTTTCCCTGAGGCTACAACCTCATGAAGGGGGAGGCAAGATGGTGTGTCTTGGTTTCTCCTAGGCTGCCTTCTCTGTGTTTCTCCTCCAGCTGCCTCTGCACCACCTTTTTTAAATGCTCTGAGCCTGGCACAGCTGTGCCAGTAAGGTAGTCCCTCAGGACTAGAGCCCTTGCCTGCCCAAAAATTCTAGCCACTGATGGATGCCTTAGCACTGTAGGTGGGGGAGGAGTCTTGGGACCTTTCCTTTTCCTTCCCCTTAAACTCTCCTGTTCTAGATTTCAGGCTTTTGGTGGGGGGCTACCTTCCAAGTTGAGTCCAGCAGGAGGATTCCCTAGCTCTATCCTGTTGTTAGATTTAGTTTTCAGTACCCTTGTAGCATTGTGTTTTTGATTTGGTGAGGAAGGGTTTTCAGAAGTCTGAACTTTTGCTTTCTCTAAGCTCCCATCTTGATTCTGTCTTCTCAGAATTCCAAAATTAAAAAAAAAATAATTGTAATTTTCCCCATGTAATTGGGAACTATTTAATGGAATAAATAAAATAATTTAAAAAATAAAAGTTTATGGACCTTAGGTTAAGAAGTCCTCTATCAAAAGAAGCCTCATTATAAATATATACATACCTGTACTATCTATGGTGTCCCAAAAGGCTTAGTGCAGTTTCAGACTTTAATAGTTTAAAATGTCCTAAGATTTTTGGATCACATATGGGGGGAAATTTTCTATATGTTTAGCCTATAGAACAGAGATAAATGTGTATATATATATATATATATATATATATATATATATATATATATATACATGTATTATATATGCACACACAGACACACATATATACATTTATGTGTTTATGTATATATGTAAATATATGTGTTTATGCACATATATATGTATATATATGCCCCTTCCCCCGCAACAACTTTGTATTTTTTGGTTTCTTTGGGCATTTTGAATTTTTCTCTCCTTCAGCAGAATATTCCATGATTTCACTGATTTCTTCAATCCTTTGTCAGCTCTTTTGGCCATCACAGACCCACATCACTTACCTTAACTGGGATGCTTATATTTATCCCTTCCCTTTATAAATAAAATGACAATTTTAATGTAAGATCTGTGGACATTTTTCACTAAATGGAGGGCTAGCGGACAATGGTTTCCTATTGTTCATTTTCTTTAACCCCCAGATTTATCCGTAGGAAAGAAAACCTGGGTTTCTTTAACATCTGAGCTCCCCCTTTATGTCACCAAAAAGGGAGTGTTAGCTGATAGAGCTGGGTTCTCAGAGGTGAGAGGTAAATGATGGAATGGGATGGGAAGCATCCAGTCGTGGAGTTGCTGAGTGAGTTTTTAGACCCCCTGATGAGTCTCTTTATGACTAGAGATGGGGAGGAGGAATACAGCAGGGGGTGATTGAATGTCTTCCAATAGTGTTTTGGGAATAACTGCGAATGTCAGACATACCGTCTCTGGAGAATAGCCCAAGGACCTGTTTTCTCTTCTTTTCTACCTCTGCTGGGTTGATTTGTAAGAGATTAATTCAATTTCACAGACTGAGGTCTCACTACATTTCTTCTATAATAATAAGCAAGTGTGTTTATTATTTTTCTTTTTATAGGGACATCTGTCAGCAGAGCCTGGGAAATAGCCAAGTAGATAATCTAACAGGCAGAATCTTCTTTGACTAGAGAAAACAGGTCGCAGTGATATGCTGTACAAGACAGTGGTGGAATGGTTTAATGCTTATATCTTTTAGCACGAGTTTTTCCTCTCTTCTGAGAAGAGATGAGGAGCATCTGTGCCTTAAAAAACTCCAAATATAAAACAATTAAGTTTTTTGAAAATCAATCTATTTCTCAACTAGAAGCTGAATGGTATTTGTAGTGTGTCTCATCCTCCTGCTCTCTAGGAGGCAATTCAGACTCTATAGAATTCATTGTTTCATTCTTTCTTTTGTTTCAGGCTTCTGATATCTTTGGTAACAAGCTCTCTCTCCTAGTGGGAAAACTCTCTCCCAATGTAGGTTATCATCTTCTCTACAGTCCATAGTAGTTGCCTGGAGAAATGAGAGATCAGGTGACTTGCTCAGGGTCATCAAGCCAGTTTATATTAGAGATGGAACTTGAACCCAGGTCTCTATGAGTTCCCATCCACTACACTCTAATGTCTCCAATCCCTCAACTGTTCAGTGTTTATTTACTTTGGGGAAAGACCTATGCTAGACATTATGGAGGCATACAATAGGTATAAAATGCCAACCCTGATGTCAGGGAGTTCATAATTTCCTAGAAAAGAGAAGACTAACATAGGTCTTGATGGAGTGTTTAAAGCACTGGACTTGGAATTCGTAAGACTGCATTCAAATCTTACTTTAGACACTTACTAGCTATGTGACTCTAGGCAAGTCATTTAACTTTTCTGTTTCAGTTTTCTCATCTGAAAAACAAGGGGGTCAGACTTAGCAATCTCTAATGTCCCTTCCTATTAAATGATCTTAAGCTGTGATCCTATGACTACTATAATATAAGGCAATATGCAATGAGTAAAATAAAATAAGTATAGACCAAGGAGAAGAGTTTGGAGTGGGAATAAGGGTTCAAGGCTAGGTTTTATAAGAGGGGTCAACATTTGAACTCAGCCTTAGAGGACTAGTAAGATTTTAGAACATGACAATTAGGGGTTGAAGGGATAGTATTTCCACTAACAAAAACAAAGGAGCTAAAGCCTGGAGGTCATGACAAATGTTTAGGGAATGGTGAATGGTCCTTTTTGCCTGGAGAAGAGATACATTGAAAAATGTGAGTATAGATGGTCAATGGACACTATTATCATTATAAATTCTCAACCACTGCAAAAAGTGCCCCCAAGTACAACTAAGAAGTATAAGCGATTGCTTCCTTCTTGGTGATCAGACATCTTCCATGAATGTTCAGGACCAGAATAAGGAGTTTGGACTTTATCCTGAGCCATTTGGGAGTCATTAAGGATTTCGTTAGCCAGAGTGAAATGACTAAAATGGGGCTTTAGGAAGATTAGTCAAGGAGAGAGGAGATTATTTCAGAAGCAGAGAGAGAAGGTCATCTCCTTTAAAGCATGTCTATAACTCCCCAAAGCTAGATAACCAGCCATAAATGAAAGAGCATGAAAAGAATTATTGATATTAAGACCCCAAATTATTAAAATATATGCTGATAAGTAGGATAATTAATATCAATACTAATAATGAAGTGTAGTGTGATCTAGGGGAGGGGAATTGACTCTAGAGTCAGAGGACCTACATTCAAAGCCTGACCCTGATTATCATTGTCTTGAGGAAGAGCTGACAAAATGCATTTTTCTCCCTTTTTTGTACTGATGGTGGGAGGGACTATGGGCATGGAACTTGACACATACTGACAGACTCAGTCAATATATTGGTTAATTTTACTGAATCATATTTTTCTTTTTCCTCTTTATACTTTGTTATAAGGGACAGCTCTCTGGATAGGAGATAGAAGGACATTTATTTAGAAATAAAGAGTATAAAAAAACAAAAAGACATTAGTTAAAATCATGTTAACCTTGTCCTAGCCTCTTCACTTCCTAGGCTGCATTTTCCTTACCTATAAAACTAGGTGGGACCATTCAACTGGAAGATGCTCCAAGGTTGTTATTGTTGCCTGTCTTTCATTTTTGAAGGGGACCAGTAGCATCATGGGGTGGTACCATGGATATCTTGACTTGAACATGAATTGGATTTAAGTGAGGCAGGATTGCACAAAGCCATCAGCCTCAGTCTCTCGTCTAGAACCATCAAAACTCAATGTCAAGACAAAAGTTGAGATGACTGGTGATGGGCCAGAATGCAGCAGATGACCTTGACATCTTTGATTTCTGATCAAACTCTAAGCACTTCACAGTGCCTGCTTCTGCTGCCTTCATGCCCATTAGAATAAATTGTTCTCATCTGCCCAATACATTGAGGAAAGTCTTCATGTGCTCAGGGTAGACTACTGGAAGGTAATCCAAGGTACCTTCTAGCTATAGACCTAGGTTCCCTCGACCTTTTTTAATTATTTTGAATATTAGGATCATAGCTCTAGAACAGGATGGAACCTTGAAGGCCATCTGGTCCAACTTCCTCATTTGGTCATTGGGCAAACCTTGTGCTAAGAAGACAACTTGATTTCAGGGATCATAGAATCATATCGTTAGAGTTCAGGGAACACTGACACCTTCTAATAGCCTTATTTTCTAGATGAGCAAACCTGAGTCCTAAAGAGGCTAAATGAGGCCATGAAGGTAGCCAATCCTATTATTCTAACTTACTAGAATTACTTTGTCTAGAGTCCATATTTGGAATCATGTGGCACTGGAGTTTGGAGAGGAAAGTGTAAGGAATCTCACTAAGCTAGGCAATGTCATCTCACAACAGGATACCACGAGGGATACTTTAAAAAATTATTATGTTTTATAAAAATCACATTTTTTAAATACCAGAAACCTCTACTTTCTTTGGTTTGTAGATATTTATTTTGTGATGTCGAGTTATATGAATTACAAAGAAAGCTTTAGTTCTCTGGAGGATGGTAAGAAACAGGAGAAAAAATATATTTTCCTTTCCTCCTTCTAGATTCCCTAATCCTAGAGCTAGTTTTAGCTTCTTGTTTTCATCAAGTTTCACCTGTTGCAAACTGGGTTCAAAAATATGACTCCAGATTATAATTGAGGTTGTCATTCTTGGTGAACAGGAATCTTTCATGAAAGTTTTTTAATTGATTGCAAATGAAACAACATCCCCCTTGACAACCACTACCCGGGAAGTCAAAAGACTCAATTATGTGGGTGAGAAAAGTGTTTCTCTGAAATTTTGCCACACAATTCCCTAGTAATGGAATAAACATAGAGCCTTCAAAAATTCAGATATTATGTCCATATTACTTCTGACTTTCCTTAAAACATGTAATATCTTTTTTTTTTAAAACCCTTACCTTCCATCTTGGAGTCAATACTGTGTATTGGCTCCAACGCAGAAGAGTGGTAAGGGCTAGGCAATGGGGGTCAAGTGACTTGCCCAGGGTCACACAGCTGGGAAAACATGTAATATCTTAGGAAAAAAATCTGCCTTAATCTTAAAGCTGAATGTATGATGTCCCAATGACTTTGTCCAGCAACAATTTTTGAGTGATGATTATTGGATGGAACTAATACATTTGATTGACATGTTTAGATATTGTCTTTAGGCATCATGGACCCATAGATTCATGAATGTCAGGGCTGGAAAGGATCTTAGAGACTTTTGCTCCCTAATTATAAAGGAAAAGAAATAGAGACTTCAAAGAAGGAAGTAAGAGATCCATAATCAAAGTCAATATTTATTAAGTACCTACTATGTGCCTGACACTGTGCTAAGGAAGGGGGGGGTCAAAAAGGGAGCAAGAGGTAGACAATAGCTCCTTCTCTTGTCTTTTCCCTACTATCTTTCTTAGATTTTTTTTTTACCTAAAACCACCTTTATGAATACAGATTAAAATAGCAAATGACAAGTAGAAAAACTGAGAAAAATGTGTGCATTGCTCTCATATACAGACAAAATGATCCAGGATAGAGCTCAGGAAAATTGGTGTCTTTGATACTTTGAGATAAAATAAAACAGGCTTTATTCTTTTGGCTACCAGGTACATTAACTCCCATAAACATAAACTTAGACTGTCCACTGACTTAAAAATGGATTTCATTTGCAAAGGAGAGACACAGGGGAGAACATGCTTACCTGGTTTGAAATATTTTTTTCCTTGACAAGTTGATAATGGAAAATAAAAATTGAAAAGGGAGTTTGCAGAGTTTGCATTTGTATTTTTCAATCATTTGGCTTCTATTTTTCATATTTTCAGACCTGAAATAAGGACTTAAGACTTCATATAGTCCAACTTCCACTTTATAAATAAGGAAAGCTGAGGCCACCAAGATTAGAAAAGCTTCTGAAGCTCCTACTTTTTGGTAATCAAAGTTTCTAGTTTCATGTCATTTTCTAAAAGAGGAAAATCATTTCCTTTCATTCTCATCATTACTCTTTGAGTGAGTCTTATTCCCTGGTCCCTCCACACTCAACTAGACCAAGTTATTGGCCTTTTCTAAGCTTAAACTCAGCATTTTTTCTTTTTTTCAAAACAATGTTAAATTTTGTTATTGCATCACTTTCTAAATATTCCCTAGTTAAATAGCCTCACCTTGTAATAAAGATGGAAAAAAATAGAATTGAACAAAACTAATCAACACATTAACAAATTCTGACTATAGAATAATTGAGTGCCATAGTTACATTTTAGTTTAAGGAAGGGAAAAAGTGTATTTTTTCATCTCATCTTCAGGAACAAGCTTAGTCATTATAATTTCAAATTCTTCTACTTCTGGTTTTTGTGGGCTTTTACTCATCTATTTGTACTTTCAGATTATCTTGTTGCATTCATTATGTCCATTATTTCCTGATTCTGCTTTCTTCATTCTGCATCAATTCAGGCATTGCTTCCATTATTCTCTTTATCATTTCTTATAGGAGTAAGACCCTCTATTTTTATGTGCCCTTATTGTTGGTTTAGCCATTCCCCCACTCAATGGGTATCTCTATTATTTCTAGTTCTTTGCTACTAAAAAAGTGCTACTACAAATTCAATATTTACTTTGTTGTTCTCATTTTTTTAAACTTACCTTCTGTCTTAGTATGAATTCTAAGGCAGAAGAGTGTCAAAGCAATGGCTAAGCAATTGGGATCAAGTGACTTGCTCAGAATCATACAGCTAGGAAGCATCTGAGACTAGCTTTGAACCCAGATCCTCCTAACTGCAAGTCATTATTTGTTTTTATATCTCCTATATTTCCCAATGTGTCCATCCTTTCTTTTCCTGTTTTCTTCTCTTCTTCCTCCTCTACCCCCTTTTCTTCTCTTTTCCATCCACCCTCCTATATGATAGAGTGGATAGAGAGTTGGCCTTGTAACCCGAAGAGGGTTCAAATTCTGTCTCTATTGATCATGTAAGTTGGTCTGGGCAAGAAATTTCACCTTTTAATTTTCTAGACAGCTCTCTAAGACTACTATTTGTCAAGAAGATGCTGACTTGACTTGAAAGAGAGAGGAGAGCTCAGTTCCGATGACCTCATAGGTCCCATATAGCCATTGCCCATAAAAATATTTAATGGCAAAATTGGGCCTTGAACCTACATCTTCCAACTCTCAATTCATCATTTTCCCATTCCACTAAGGTCTTTTTTTCTTTGGCCTTTGTATTATTACAAGTTGGTCAATTTAGGTTCTCCTAGTGATTTCTTCCAGGTAGTTCTTTGCTGGTTGGAATGGTTCTGATGCTCTCCTTGTTACTACCATTAAGGATCACAGATATGTATCTGGAAGAGACCTTAGAAGCCATCTAGTGCAACCACTTTATTTTACAGATGAGGAAACTAAGACCCAGAGAAGTAGAATGACTTGGCCAAAGTCACACAAGTTAAAGAAGAGATGAAGTCCAGATTTGATTTCAAAATTCAGCATACTTCCCACTGTGACCCACTGAAGCCATAAAATATTTGGGGAAGAGTGGAGTACTTTTTTCTCACTAGTGTTGAATATGATAATCAAAGCTCATCAGATATATAGCAGCCTATTTTTGACATTTAGCAGCGTAATCTCTTATTCCCTCCTATTCTCTTACACTGAAGTCTTATTTTTACTAGAAAAGGCTCTTCTTTGACTACTCCAGATATTCCTTTCTCTATATATATTGTCCATCAGTACTCCATGTTTTATAAATTGGACATTTTGACAAATAAAACAAACATGACCAATGTGGAACAAGGCAAAAGAGGTCTGGATTTGAAGCCACAGGAACTGAGTTAAATTCTATCACCACCTGTGTGACCTTAAGCAAGTTACTTCACCTCACTGGCCTCAGCTTCCTTTATGTAAAATTCAGAATTTGTACTAGATAGATAGACAAAATACTTATTAAGGATTTATTTGACAGGCAACTTTGCTGAATGCTAGAGATAAAGGAACAAGAAAGCAAGAGAACCCTTGCCCTCAAGGAGCTTACATTCTAATGGAGGAAGACAACACATAGTAAGGAACTGGAAGGTAGGCTTGAGGTAACCACCGAGACAGCATGATTTGGAGCATGCATGGTTCCAAAGAACAAAAGGCAAAAAAAGTCATCACTGATCAGATCTAGGTGGTTGCTGAGACAGAGTCCAAGATTCCTTTGGGGATGATGGCTGGACTGTAAATAACATAGCTTGGAGCTGATGGATGAGAGCTAAATAATTCACAGCTACATGGACTCTAAAGTTCCAATTCTACATCTGTAGAATAATCTGACCATTTTCTCTGCCTAGGAAACCAGATAGAGGCAATCAGAGGTACACTTGAGTTCATTCACTCCAGTAAACATTTATTAAGTACTTGTTGTGTACCCAGATCTAACAACAAAATTCCATTACCTCTCCTCTCCTATCATGCCCTGCCCAGACTTTCTTTACATGGGTCTTCCTCCATTTGATTTTGTAGTTCAGTTGTTTCAGTGGTATCTGACTCATTGTGACTCCATTTGGGGTCATATTCGCATAGACACTGGAGTGGTTTGCCATTTCCTTCTGTGAAGATTGGATTTAGCTATCTCCTGATTGTAACAATGAAGATATTTAGCTATTCCTTCATTGTAAAGATAAAATTATAATCTCCTGATTGTAACAATGAAGGTACTTAGCTCTTCCTTTATAGTGAAACTAGAATTGTAATCCACAATCTATTTTTAGATTTTAATCTACAAAAGGTGATAACTCAGTATTTTAAGTACATCTACCCATTTTAACCACAAAAAGGTGTTAAGTAACTACAAAAGGTGAACTTACCAAAAATGGTGTTAAGTAACCCCAAAAGATATAATCTAACCAAAGAAGGTTAGAACTAAAGAGTGGGCAGTCCTGGAGGAAAGCATCTGCTGTGATTGGTAGATGTGAAATTTAGGGGAGGTGACACAAGAGAAAAAAGATTCTTTAAAAAGAGGACAAAAGGCCAGAAGAGAATATATTCGATTCAAGTTTCAAGTTGGATGAAGGATCAGCCTCTTGAGCTTAGATTCAGAAGAGCTTTCTGACTCGGAGGAGAGACTTGAGATATACACTTGAGGAGCTGATCCTTCATCTGGAAGACAGACACCCAGACTTCTTTCCATTTAGATGCTCATCATTGATGAGTGGAGGACTGACTTAGTAACCCCACCTTTCTGGAGGTGTGAAGCCTCCAGGAAAGGCCCATCATCTTGAGACTCTCTTCCCCTGGCTGGGGCTTAGAAATTTCTAACTGGCTGAGAAGGAGCCAGAATTTTCTCTCTCTCTCTCTCATCCCTTAATATCTTCCCTCTATTGTAAATAAACTATGATAAATTCATTTTACTTCAGTTATTCATTTGGGATTTAGAAATGTAAATCCCTGGGGACCACCTATTACATATTCAGAGTCTAATCACAAATAAATTTAACAGTTCTCTAGCCCATTTTACAGATGAGGGAACTGAGACAAACAAGGTTAAGTGTCTTGCCCACGATCACACACAGTAAGTATTTGAGGCCACATTTGAACTCATGAAGAGGAATATTTCTTATTCTAAGTCATTCTGACACTTAGCTGTCACCTGCATTTGAATGTAATCCCTCCAAGGGAAGAGTCAATCTTATTTGTTAAGCCTCATTCTTGCTGCTCAATAAATAAATGAGCTATCTCTGCCTCTCTTTTTCTCTCTATCTCTGTCTCTCTCAGCCTTTGATTTATGGGAGATAAAAAGTTAGGGAATGGCCACTGCTCTCTGGGACATTATAGTCTTATTGGGGAAACGTGACATAACCATGTGAGTGATATAAATGCCAGATCTTTTGAATGGTGGCCCTTTAAATATTCCTTCAGCTTCTAACCTATGGAAAGAGTCAAATGTTTATCTCCCTCTTAAAACTGTATAATGATATGCACTTGATTTTTTAAAAGTCTTTGCATCTAACAGAGTTGGGTACTTGTGGCTGTTTAAAGATGCATGCATATTATTTCCCAGTTGCAAACTTGCCAACTCAGTAGGTGTCTGACTAATAGACTATTGCAAATTAATTTACACATGTCTAATTAGGAATGGGGGAAAGCTGTATTTTAAAATAGATCTATTGGTTGATTAGTTCATGTTATTAATGGGTAAGAAGGACTGAAAATCACAATCAACTTAACTTATTTCCAGGAAAGATTAGCACATTATAATGAAGCCAAGAAGATTCACAGATCACACTGCACAAACAGAAATCTCTTATCCATCATAAAATGAGGGTAGTGTGTGGTTTCTGCAAAGTGGAGGACTTGAGTTGTGTGAGGTTTGATAAGTCATAAGCCCCCTCTGGGTCTTTGTCTCTTCATCTGTAAAATGGGACTGAGCAAGATGATCTTCAAGGGTCAAATTTGAAGTCAGGGCTCAAATCCCATCTTTAATGCCCATCAGTTGACACGTGGTCAAGTCACTTAACTTTTGAGCCTCATGCTCCATCCTTACTGAATAAGGGGATTGAATTAATTCATCTCTGACATACCTCTAAATCTCTCATGCTATGACTGTGATTCTCTATTAGCAATGATAAATTCTAAGGTTGGAGGATCTCTGTTTTATTACAGAGTTTAATACTATGAATAGTAATAATGATAATAATAGCTGATCTTTATATAGCACTTTAAGTCTGTAAAGCATTTTACATATATTATTTCATTTAGAACTCACAGCTATCCTGTGTGGTAGGTGCTATAGAGTTAGCCTCATTTTACAAGTAAGGAAACTGAGACTGAAAGGGATCAAGGGACTTGTTGAAGGCCACACAGATGTCTTAAACAGCATTTAAGATAGGAGTTGAGCACAAGCCTTTCTAATTTCAGGGCAGCTAGGTAATACAGTTGATAAAGCACTGGATCTAGGGTCAGGAAGATCTGAATTCAAATCCAGTCTCAGACACTTCCATGCCAGATGATGATGGCAAGCCACTTAACTCTGTTTGCCTCACTTTCCTCATCCATAAAATGAGCTGGGGAAGGAAATGGCAAAGCACTCTGGGATTTTTTGCCAAGAAAACCCCAATTAGGGTCAAGAAGAGTTGGACACAACTGAAAAATCACTGAACAACCTAGTTCCTAATTTCAGGCCCCTTAATGCCATCCCTTATGCCTCAGTTGGAAACTCTCCTCCACCCTGCCAAATCTTCCCTATTTGTGTACGTCTTCTTCCGGATTCACAATGGTTCCCAGCTGAATTCTGTAATATCAAATGATACCAGGTAGAACTCTTATTAGGCTCTAGAATATTATATTGAGTAGGCCATTAGGAATCGAGTCCAATCCTACAATTCCTACAAATTACTGGAGGGCCAGAGAGATAAAGGGTCACACAGTGAGTCTAGTCGAAGAGGCTCCAGCCCGCTTTCTGCTAATCTACCCCAGTTCTGGGTTCTAAAAGGAATCCTGAGGCTGGCTACTGGTCCAGGACTCATGATGGGAATCCACTTGACACACCTACCCATCGTTCCTTTGCTCATGCTGATTCTGGAGCTCCTGGCAGACGTGAGGATGGAGTTTTCCCCACCGAGTGGAATCATTTCACTTTTAAACAGTCAAAAGA
Organism: Monodelphis domestica; assembly: GCF_027887165.1. Lineage (NCBI taxonomy): Eukaryota > Metazoa > Chordata > Mammalia > Didelphimorphia > Didelphidae > Monodelphis > Monodelphis domestica. The sequence goes on from NC_077228.1 coordinate 525,267,794, forward strand.
GACAGGCATTATTTTGTAGCTGTAGAAAAAAGGCATATTTATGGTAGACAGAAAATCTACTGTGTTACCTCAATATGCAGGCTTGCAAGATGAATTCTCGGGCCATAAATCCGGCCTGAGCTTTGGCAGCTTTGCCGTTTGTTTATCGAAGAAGCACTACCTGAATAACTTTCCCCCAAATCAGATGATTCATATCAAGTGTCCCCCAGCCTCAGCATTGCCCTGTGGCTTTGGGTAAGAGTGGACAGTGTTAGGCACCCCCTATTTCTTCATCATCAAGCGCATTCAGGGCAAGGACAAGGGGAGAGAACCAAACTCAGCCAGATGATGCAAAAAAACAAATTTCAGTTTTTAGCTCTTTTCCTTGCTGATACTGCTATCAGTTGAGGTTGTTGTCATTTCTATTCCTGGTTGTAGAGCAGCTAGCTAGGTAGTGCATGGGCTTAGAGTAAGGAAGATTCCTCTTCCTGAGTTCAAAACTATCCTTAGACACTTGCTTGCTATGTGACCCTAGGCAAGTCATTTCACCCTGTTTGCCTTGGTTTCCTTATCTATAGAATGAGCTGGAGAAGGAAATGGCAAACCACTCCAGTATCTCTGCCAAGAAAATGCCAAATGGGGTCCCACAGAGTCAGACATGCCTGAAACAATAGAATAGCAACGACAATAATATTCATGGTTTCCATAGTATACCAATGTTTAAAAGCAGCTGGGAGATATGGAGCACAACAACTTCTGAAGTGAAAATGCCTATAATGTAGAAAGCAATGGAGTGGTGCATGGTAGATGGGATATGTTGGAATAAGTTGCAACATATAACCAACTCTGAAGAGTTGTGGAAGTCTTAAGAAAAGCAGGGGAAATGGGCGCCATCTTGGAGATGCAAAGGATGTACTAGTCATGTGCCAAGGAAAAGAGATGAAAAGTGGATAGCCTGAGTGTTCCAGGGGAAGATAAAGAAGACCTCTAGCATATTTAATAGACCCACTGTGGCCAGCTTATGAAAGGACATGGATAAGAGCCACACAGGGTTAGGAAGCACATTGATTAAGCAGCTACTATGTGCCAAGCCCTGTGCTAAGAGTTTACAAATGGTATCTCACTTGATTCTCACAAAACTCTGTGATATGGTGCTATTGTAATCCCCATTTAGGTAACCAGAGATTAAGTGACTTGTCTAGGGTCACACATAATAAATATCTGAGTCCGAATTTGGACTCAGCTCTTCCCAACTCCAAGTCCAGGGCTCTAACCATTAAGCAACCTCGCTGTTGCCTGATAGGATGGATGGGTCCCAATACATTTGGAGAGGGCTTCTCATAAATAGGATTACAGATCCACCAAACATTTATTTAATTATTTTAATTAATTTAATATTATTTAATGAGCAGAGCACAGTGCCAAGAGCCAGAGATAGGAAGGAAAACCAAAATAACCCCAGCCAGCACTCAAGGAACCTGAAAAAGAAGTTCTGGAGGAATATAACACACACCCAAGTAGGAAAATTAGTTCATCAACAAACATTTATCCTTGGTACTGGAAATGCAAACAGAAAAAATGAAACAATTTCTATTCTCAAGCTATATTCTAATGGGAGAGAAGACAAAAGCACATATAGGAAGGGGAAATATTTTCAACTAGAAGAATCAAGAAAGGCTGTCTTGAAAAGGTGACATTTGAGTTGATTCTTGAATGATGCAAGGAGGAAAGGCAATCCAGCCATAGTTCCTATAAACAAAGGTATAGAATCGAAAAAGCTCTGGATGTTCTGCTCATCCTGAACCTAATGAACCTAGAGGAGAACCATATGAAATACGATTAGGAAAGGACAGTGCCCAGGTTGCAGAAGGAGTTGGAAACCAAAACTCCTAAGAAATAGGCATGGGGATAGGGACTAGACCTTTGCATCGGTATGAGAAAATACCTTTCAATCATGCACCTTATTATCTTCAAGACTTGCCCAGAGCACTAAGGGGGTGAACTAACACACCTGTAGTCACACAGCCAAACTGTATCAAAGATGAGACTTGAACTCATGTCTTCCTACTTCTAAGGTCAGATCTCTATCCACTACAGCATACTTCCCAAGGAAATGTGGGCTTTCCCTCCTCTTCTGTGGGATATGGAAAACTGTGGAAGGTTTTATATAGTACCTGCATGAGCTGAGCGACGCTTTATAAATATTCATCTGACAGTGGTGTGCAGGATGGACTGAGGATGAGTTAGGAGGCTGTTGTAGCAATCCATGTAGGATATGATGGGCAATTCAACTTTGATTGATGAGATGTTGGCAATGAGAATGAAAAACTGGTGACACACTGGAGAAATGTCAGAAATGAAGAAGTGATGGAACTGATTGTGTCTGGGGGGAGGAAGGGGAAAAAGTCAAAGATGTCTATGAGATTGTAAAGCCTGGGCGACTAGGAGGATGCTGGTGTCATAAAAAGAGACAAAGTCTCAGAAGTGGATTATAGGGCTTAAAAGCATGGGAATACAGATTAAGGACTGGAAGGGACTTCTAATGCCATCATGTTCAACCCCTTCATTTTACAGATGAGGAAACTGAGGTCTGAGTCATGAATGACTCAAACACCATATGAGATTCCCCTTTACAACATCTCCAAGTAGTTATTATTCAGTTTGAATAGGAAAACCTCAAGTAATGAGTCTCTATGTACTTTGACAACATTTATGCTCATTTTAGTTATTGCTGGTCATTGGGAAATGTTTCCTGATGTCTTCAAAATCTGTCTGCATATGGTTTTTACTTATTGGTCCTAGTTCTGTCCTCTGAAGCTCAGTAAGACAAATATAATTCTTTGTCTGCAAAAAAAGGCTCCCAAATACTTGGATTGAGTTGCTATGTCTAGTCAAAGTCTTTTGTTTCTTCTCCATTCCCTTCCCCTGAGCTATCCCTACTTTTGTTCTGAAAAGACCAGGGCCAGCCATACTTTGTTCCCCTCCCATCATTGCTTCCAATTTTAATGGACTTCAACACAGTGCACCTTTTGATGTATCCCCCACCCTCTTTTCAGCTCCCTGTTGTATCTGGAGTTTAAGCTCCTTCAAGGTCAAGACATTTCCCCCTGTATTTGTTCCCCAAGTGTTTCATATGTACTCATTGCTTTGTCTTGTATTTAAAAATGATAATTATAGTTATTGCTATAGGTTCTATGCCATGTGTAAATTTGATTTCTAGCCAAGTAATTATTAATAAGAGTGATAAATATTAGTACTGACCTTGCACAGAATCCTGGGGCACTTCATTAGAGACCTGTCCAAGTTAACTAGTCTTAATGAGCATTCCTTGGGTCAGCATTCAACTAGTTTTGAACCCACTTAACTATACTATCCCACATTTCCCCAGATTATTCACCAGGATAGAATGAAGGATTGTAACAGGCTTTACTGAAATCTAAATGTGTGAACTCCATTGAAAAAGGAAATGAGATCTGTGCGCTATGCTTTGTTGGCAGTGAAGCAGGGCTCTTTCTGAAGAATCATTTCCTTTCTGAATGCTCAAAATTTATTCTTTTAATGCCTTCTAGAACTTCATCAAGAATGAATCTCAGGTTCATCAACCTATACGTTACAGACCCTACTCTCTTTCTATTGAATTTTTCACAGATCCTTAGGAACAACTCAACCATCACAATCTGATTCTATCATTATTCTGGGATGGAGTTGGTCCACATCTAGTGACTTGAATTGATTGTGTCTAGATACTCTCCTGGCATCTCTTCATTGCTTTCAGTCTTTATTAACTATTGGCAATTTTCTTCCATTCTTTTGCAGATCAAAGATGATTCCTTCTGGCGGGGACAGAAAACACTAAGTTAAAATGGAGAAGTTCTACCTTTTTTGGACATTATAATTATCTACTGACCAGAGAGCCTATCCAACTTTTGATCTTCCTTTTGCCTTCAACATAGATTTTAAGATTTTTTTGGTTTTTCTTTATATTTATTACCAAGCTCACTTTATTCCTTCTGGCAAGAAATTCTCTATAGCAGGGCAAATTGGTACCTGTTCTTTCACTTTAGTCTTAAAGATTTACAATTCTCCTTCTTCTGGTCATGTTTTTACTTCAGCTATGTTCACTGATAACTTTTCTGTGCTTCCTTATTTAATATGTCCCCTCTTTCCAAATTAGAAATAATTTTGTTCACGACATCAGTATTTCATTCTTAAGAAATTCCCATCCATATTGGGTCAACTTAAAAAATTAATGATCCTGGCATCCTTTTGGCTCTTTCTCTTCAAAACTAGGTCTGCCAAAGTATATGATACATCAAGCTGGGTTCCTTTCCCTGCTTCTGTATCTTGAATTCAAATATAGGGTAATTCATTTTCCAAGAGATTCCCCCAAACAAAATCATCCTTGTTTGTGAGAAAGCCAATTCTCTTTGCTACTCCATCCATCCTTTAGAGAATCCAATTAGCCTCTGAAATGCTGAACTTTGATAGTTTTCCTCTTTCTGGTTCCTCATCCTCCTTTCCTTACTACTGCTCTATGCTCTGCCTCCTTCCCTTTTGTCTTGACTCTCCATTAGTAGTTTCATGTACTCCTAGAGCTTCTGTCACTGCCTTCATTTCAGTGACCAAAAATCTCTCTGTTTCCTCTTCTCAGACCTTTATTTGTTTTCCCAGATGCCTCTTTTTCTTATCATGTATCTCATTAGCACTTCAATGTCAGCATATCCAAATACTCATCATTTTCCATGCCCAACTTGCTCCTCCTCCCTCAATCTCAATATTTCTGTTCATGACAGACCAATTGAGTCAAACTGGACTCTCTTTACCTCACACTTGATGATCTATTTCTCCTCTCCTTTCTTTTGCACTGGCCATTCCTCCTGCCTGGAATGCACTGTCTCCTCATTTCTGCCTCACAGAAGCACTCTCTTCAAGGCAGTCCCAAATATCACTATCTACAGCAAGCCTTTTTTGATCCCATCAGAGGTTAGTGCTTCCCTCTCAAATCCCCTTGTATTTAAGTACTTTGTAACTGTTATGTCTAGATTTAGTCTATACAGACCTAAATTTATCATTTTCTCTCCCTGGTTAAAATGTAACCACTTTATGATAAAGGATTGTTTCAGAATATTTCTATCCCCTTTGCCTAGTACATGGGACAAATGGATGTTCTGATAGGGCTGGTCATCTACCTTGGGTGTCCATCTTTTACTCAACTCTTGTCTGTGGCTCCACAAAGCTGTAGCATGCTCAGCAGCCATATCCCATGAACCATCCAGCAGATGAGAAAAACCGGATAGAGATTGGGTAACTGACAGACTTCAAACCTATCAGTGACATAGGGAAGCATCTGTCTCAAACACGTGAAGACTTTCTTCAGCAGATTGGGCAAGGAGAACAATTTCTTCAGCAGATTGGGCAAGGAGAACAATTTGTTCTAATCGTCATGAAAGCAGCAGGAACAGACACTGTGGATGCTTAGAGCTTGGTCAGGCATCAAAGACACTGAGATTATCCATTGCATCCCAGACCATTGCCAATCAACTTGACTTCTGTTTTGCCACTGGAAGAGAATGAAACTGATGACTTTGTGCATGTCTGCCTCACTTAGATCCAGTTCATGCACAAATCAAGACATCACCCTTCAGTGTCATTAGTCCCCTACAGAAAAGTAGGACAAGTCAAAGAACAGCAATAGCTTAGTACATAAAAATGCTAGATAAATACTTATTGAGGACCACCATTCTGCAAATCTCCTAGATTTGTGCCTTGGAGTCATCAATGATTTTTCCTTCTCTTTCACCAAAACACCCACTCTTTCCTTTACACTTATTCATTATTTTTCCCTCCAAATTCTCTTCCCTTCTTTCTGAACCTCCCTGTTACTGGGAAGGGCATCACCATCCTTCCAGTAACCTAGGTTTCCAAGCAGAGCAACATGCTCGACTCTCGACTCTCCATCCTCTTACTGTCCTCAAATTCAATCAATTGCTAAATCCTGTTGATTTTTCCTCCATAATGTTTCTTGAATAAGTCTCTTTCTCTCCTCTATCATTGACACCACCCTGACCCAGGTCCTCATCATTTCACATTTCTATTATTGCCATAGATGCATCTGCCTGCCTCAAGTGTCTCCATACTCCAGTCTATCCTCCACCCGGCTGTCAAATTAATCTTCCTAAAGTATAGATCTGACCATGATTCCTTCCTATTCAATCAACTCCAGTACCTTCCTGTGACCTCCAGAATCACATATAAATCCCTCTCTGTAATTCAAAGTCCTTCACAACCTGACCCCTCCCACATTTCCAACTTCTTTTATTTTACTTCTAGCTCTTCCCCCACTGCTCCAGGACTCTGAGATCCAGGGATGCTGTCCTCATTGCTGCTTCCTACCTAAGCCACTCTATCTCCAGACTCTGGGCATTTTTACTTCTAATTCCCCAATAAATATTGGCTGCTGTGTGCTCCTCTTCATGTCTACTTCCTGGCTTCCTTCAAGTTTCAGTAAAAATCCCTTCTTCTATGAAAAGTTTTCCTGATCCTCCTTAATGCTAGTGGCTCCCCTCTACTTATTCTCCAGTCGACCCCATATTTGTATCTTATTTGTACACAATCATTCTTATGTTGTCTCCTCCATTAGACTGTGAGTTCCATGAGAAGAGGGACTTTGTTTTTTTACTTTCTTTCTATCTCTAATAGCTAGTACAGTTCCTGGCACAAAATAGGTGCCTAGTATTTGTTTTTATTTTTTAAACCCTTATGTTACATCTTGGAATCAATCATACACACACCTATGTATTAGTTCTAAGGCAGAAAAGCAGTAGGGGCTAAGCAATGGGAGTTATGTGACTTATTCAGGGTCATATACCTGAGTAGTGACTCAGATCATATTTGAACCCAGGACCTCCCATCACCAGTCCTGACTCTTTATCCACTGATCCACCTAGCTGCCCCTCTGATACTTGACTTGCACATACACATAGGGATATTTATGTATATATTTGTGGGTGCATATCCTTTCTCCCTTTATTTTGTAAGATCCTTGAAAACAGAAGTAAATAGCTACATGAATGAATGAATGGCGAAATGAATGAGTGAAATAAATGGTGAATAATAAGTGTGAAATTTATTATGTGAAATAATGAGTGAAATAAATTGGTGAATAAATGATTGAATGAATGAGTGAAAAAGCATTCTTGGGTATGGGACCTCTGAACTTTTGATTTCATCAGTGTAGAGGACTCCTATCAATGTTGACTGACAATTATTCTGCAATGTAGTTTTAGGATGGATGGTCTGTTTTTGTTGTTAAATCATTTCAGTTGTGTACAACTCTTTAGACCTCATGGGGGTGGTACTTGGCAAAGATACTGGAGTTGTTTGCCATTTCCTTCTTCAGCTCATTTTACAGATGAGGAAAGTGAGGCAAAAAGAGGAAAGTGATTTGCCCAGAGTCACATAGCTAGTAAGTGTCTGAGGCCACGTCTTCCTGACTCTGGACCTGGCATTCTATTTATTATGCTGCTCCCTCAACCTAACAGAGAATATATCATAGGTAGGATTGGATTTCAGATTGGCATGAAACAAAGTTTTTCTCCACTATGCCACAGTGGATACTTCATAAGGGTGTGTAAAATCAAATTAAATACAGAGACAATAAAAGCCCAGTAATCCTGGCAAAAAATAGGATCATCAATGTAGAGCCAGCATGGTCCTTTGCTCTCATCTCTCTTATTTTACAGATAGGGGAAACTGAGGTCCAGTGATATTAAGAGGCTCTTCCAAGGTCACTGTTGAAAAGAATTACAAAACTATGATTCTTACTCAGAGATGGTGATTCCATGTTGAGCCCTCAGAGTTCAGAGATTTTTCCACTGGACCACATTCTTTGCCTTAGATTTCTGCTCATCTTATGGCATGACTGTGAGAGGCTCTGTGATTATTTAATGACTAGGTGCCTGTGGAGGACCTGCTCCATAGGAATAGTGAAAGGTCATTTAAATAGAACCCAGTTCCAGAAGGGGGCCATTCTCTTTGAGGAAAAGGACATTAGGAATTTGGACACTAAGTGCTAACTAACTCAGCACCTGTGAAGTTGTACCTTTTCTTTGTGAGAAATCCACAAGAAGAAATGCCGTCCACATTCCCCCAGGAAGGAAAACAGATTAGGCACATTAAGTCATCCTCGGATTGCTTCTTAAGCAGCTCGGCACTCCCAGCAGAGGGACTGAGAATGAAAAGTGTATGGAAATGAGATATCGAGAAATATTTCATAGAGATGAAGGTGCTTGCTTCCTGCTGAATCTCCAGCCTTGAGTATTGTGGATGGGGGAAGGGGAAGTGCTACATCCCAAATGCCATTTTCTGGACTGCTTCTCAGACCACAGCTGGAGTTTCCTTCTGGCCACTAGATTTTTTTTTCATTTCCTTTATTTTCCCTTTCTTTTCCTTCCTCCCTTCCCTTCTTTCCCTTCCTTTTCTCCTTCTCTTTATCTTTCCTATCCTTCCCTCTCTGTATCTTTTCTTCCCCACTGACACTTCTTCCCTCTATCTTTTCCCTTCTTTCCATTTTACTTCTCTTTCTCTTCCTTCTTTCCCTTTCCTCCCTTCCTTCCTTTTTCCTTCCTCTATCTTTCCTTCCCTTCTGTCTCTTATTCCCTATCTTGGTTCCTCCTTCGTTCCTTCCTTCGTTCCTTCCTTCGTTCCTTCCTTCGTTCCTTCCTTCCTTCTTTCCTTCCTTCTTTCCTTCCTTCTTTCCTTCCTTCCTTCCTTCCTTCCTTCTTTCCTTCCTTCCTTTCTTCCTTCCTTCCTTCCTTCCTTCCTTCCTTCCTTCCTTCCTTCCTTCCTTCCTTCATTTCTTCCTTCCTTCCTTCCTTCCTTCTTTCCTTCCTTCCTTCCTTCCTTCCTTCCTTCCTTCCTTCCTTCCTTCCTTCCTTCCTTCCTTCCTTCCTTCCTTCCTTCCTTCCTTCCTTCCTTCCTTCCTTCCTTCCTTCCTTCCTTCCTTCCTTCTTCATTCTCCTCTTATTCCCTCACCCCTTCTACCTCTTCTCCCTCCCTTCCTCTGTATTGATGACTTTTTTAGTTTTTATATCAGTCATTTCTGAATATAACTTCACCACTATTGCAAGGTCTCCTTTCTATGGAATTGTGTTGTTACTGTATAGTGATTTGAATCATAGCTGACTCTTTGTGACCCCATTTGGGTTTTTGTGGCAAAGATAGTGTAGTGGTTTGCTATTTCCTTATTGAGTCCATTTTACAGATGAGGAAACTGAGGCAAAAAGGGTGAAGTGATTCACGCAGAGTGACATAGCAAATAAAGTATCTGAGGCCAGATTTGAACTCAGGAAGATGAGTCTTCCTGACTCTAGGTCTGGCATTCTATCCACTCAGCTCTCCATTCGATGGAATATAAATAGACAAACCAATAAAATAGCCATTAGAGAGAAGTTATGTATCATTCTATACCCATAGACTCCCTTTTTCAATGAAAGAAGGGAAGTATATTTTTTCATCTCTTCTATTATGCTTGTTCATTACAGTCACAAAATATCCATCTCTGTTTTGTCCTTCTTTCTATTTCCTGATTGTTCTTGCTTCACTTTATGTAAGTTCATACATATCTTGTTATGTTTCTTACAGCACAGAAAATAGAAGTACCTTTTTATATAACAATATTTAAGCCATTTCCCATTTGATGAGCATCTGCTTTATTTTACATTCTTTGCTACCAAGAAAACTGAAAACTGAATATTTTGGTATAAATCATACCCTTAAAAATAATCTTTAACCTCCTTGGATGTATCAAATACTACCTTTTAAGAGAAACGTTGACCAAAATTGTGAAGAATCTAGAACTATGTCATGCAAAGAATGGTGTAGGAGACGGTATATAGAGGAATCATTTCCTCACCCCTCTCTCCTCTTTTCCCTCCCGTCCTCTTTTTTTTTTTTTTAGTTTTTATATCAGTCATTTCTGGATACAACTTCACCACTATTGCATTCACTTCTATATAACTCCAGGGGCAGAACAAGGGCCAGTGGGAGGTATTGTATAAGAAATTCTAAAAATGGGATGGACTACCTTATTCAGCTGTAAGGTCTCCTTTGCTGGGTATATTTAAGTTGATCCTAGATCTATCAATCAATAAGCATTAACTTGGCACCTACTAAATTCCAGGGAGTATACTATGTCCTGGATGTCTATATACCATGAATATCCATTAAAGTCAAGTGTCAAGTCATCCAGTAGCAAACCCATTTCAGAGAAATTAGTGCATGTCAATAGAATAGAAGTTGTAGCTAGCAGGAGTGAAAATCAGAGGGCAGATGGGGCATATAAGAATGAAGATGAAGGTGTCTGGAGAGCTGAGGAAAGTCAGAGCCAACCAGAGGCAACAAATCACTTATTGACAGTTTGCAGTGCTCAATGCATATTCAGATGCAGTGTTTATTGTATTTGCTTGTGCTAACCACTCCTTTTTTTTGTTGTTGTTCCTTAAAGGGTTAATTATATCAGCTGTAAAGACTTCTACATTACTGGCATCAGCTTTACAGATATAAAGGGGTACACTTCTGCAGTCAGCTAGCTCCATCAATTCTGTAATCCTGATTTTCTTCCCTTGTATCATCATCATAACCCAGGGTATTCCTCATTGAGGAACAAGGGACCTCTACCCATTTATTGAACAAACAATCTACTGGAGATAGCCCCCTCCCTTTACATAATTGGATTAATGGTTTTGTAATGGTTAGTTGCCCTGAAAGCACAAACTGTGATTCATTTCATATAGCCTTAGTAAATATTTGTCTGCCAACTTCATTTTGCTTTCTGCCAATTTGGAGATTTCATTCTAGCACATTAATTCCAAGCACATCCCCTCAACTTGTCCATTCTTCTTGGATCAGGACTCATGACTTGAATAGCTGAGTTCTTTCAAAGCACACAGCTCTGTTAAGCATGAATAAATGTGCTTCATTTGAAGGGTTATGTTTTATCTTGTCCACACAATCCCATTTTAATGTAGTTTGCCTGTAAAGCATGTACTGAATTGGACTGGGGGGAATCCAAAAAACTCTAAAGTGATTAAGGTTTCATTAGTCTCCCTTAAATAAATATTTATCTGCTATCGTGAATAATGCATTTCCCTTTGTTAATTAATTGATAAAACACTTTTGTAATTTTCAGCTAAGCAGTCATCTCAGCTCATTTCAGATACTTCAATACTATAAGCCTATTTCAAAATGACAACAAAGGAAAAGTAATTCTATCACCTTGGATTTCTCAAGGACTTTGCAGTTTCTGAAGTACTTTCACATGCTTTGTCTCATAATATCCTCAAATTACCCTTCAACCTGAGCAGGGGAAGGGTTATTTTCCTTAGTATACAGAAGCTAATATAGGCATAAGAAGTGGTCCAGTAGTAGTTGTGTAAGATTGTCAAAAAGTTCAGGTGGAGATGGGAAGTCCTGGGTTCAAATTTGAGCTCAGACACTTCCTAGCTATATGACCCAGGGTGAATCACATAATGCCAGTTGTCTAGCTCTTAATGCTCTTCTGCTTTAGAACCAATACACAGTATTGATTCTAAGATGGAAGGTAAAGGTTAAAAAAAAAGAAAAGAAAACAGCAGGTCATTTGGCAAGAGTGAAAAATAACAGGTGAATGGTAAGAGTGTTCTTTATTAGTATCTATGATTCAGCCAATAAAAAGGCATTCATTAAGCCCCCACTATATGGTAGGCACTGTCCTTGGTCCTGAGGATACAAATGCAAAAAAAGAAAAGTGCCTACTCTCAAATTTACATTCAATTTAAGAGGACAATATATGCAAACAGAATAAATACAAGGTAGTTAATGACAAGGGAGTCAGGAAGGGAAGGTGCCATTAATTGGAAGGATCAATAAAGAGTTTGTGTGGCAGGTGGTTCCTGAATTGTGTCTAGAAGGAAGAGAAGGATTCTTTGAGGCAAGAGATGAAGAGGGAGGACAAATGGCTGATGTAAAGGAAAGGAGAGAGAGTATCATGTGTGAGGAATAAATAAAGATAGCTAGGAGATTTACAGAAAAGGTCACTAACCCATTGGGAAAATCCTTGGTAAAATATTAATGAGAGAATATAGAGAATGACTGGGATAAGAAGTCACGGATGGCTTGTCATCTATACCAGTGGATGGAATAACCTCATCAACAATATCAAATACTCAGTAAAGAATCAAAGACAAATGAGGAACCTGATTTCATGTGACTCACCCAAAGTCACAAAAATGGTAGAGGTAAGAAATGGAATTTCAAATCTCCTGACTGAACAGGGTTAGGGTTAGATGCAGCAGAGAAAGCTTCTATAGGTGGCTTAGAAGAAAGAGTGCTGGTCCTGGAGTCAGAAAGACCTGAATTAAAATCTGGCCTCAGACACTTTTTATCTATGTGACTCTGGACAAGTTATTCATTTCATTTTTCTGACTCTATTTTCTCATCTGTAAAATGGGGATAATAACTGGACTACTTCCTGGAGTTGTCATGAGGACCAAATGAGATAATGATGTAAGGCATATTACATAGTACACTGTAGGCACCATATAAATATGTTTATTTATTTATTCATTCATTCACTTACTACTAATAATAACATGTCATTCCATCTGTGTGTTTATTTATGTCCCAGAGGAAGATCGTAACTTTTCCATGCATTAGTTGATAGTTTCATCACTGACTGTGCAAATAATTCAGCCATTCTTGGTGCCCTGCACTTTGTGATGAGCCTTTTTGAGATTAACCTAACTGTCTTTTTAAAAACAACCCTTACTTTTTGTCTTAGAATCAACACTGTATATTAGTTCCAAAGCAGAAGAGCAGTAAGAGCTAGGCAATGGGGATTAAGTGATTTACCCAGGGTCATATAGCTAGGAAGTGTCTGAAGCCAAACTTTTACCCAAGATATCCTGTCTCCAGGCCTGGCTCTCTATCCATTGAGCCACCTCAGCTGTCCCCAGCTTAGCTGGTTTTTAAATGAAAGTCAGACCATCTATCACTGTGTTTATATACTCAAAGCCTTTTCATCTTGGCATGATATGCCAGAACTGGCCCATCCCTGGCCTAGTCTCTGAGATTGCTAGATCAGTACTATTCTAGAATGATGTACTTTGTAGGAGTTTTCTTGAAAATAAACTAGTATTTCTTGAAAACATGTCATCCAGTCTTTGTAGTCACAGGTTTAGAAAAGATAACTAGATAAACAGATAAGGAAGCAAGAAAGCAAGCAAGAAAGAAAGCAAGAAAGAAAGCAAGAAAGAAAGCAAGAAAGAAAGAAAGAAAGAAAGAAAGAAAGAAAGAAAGAAAGAAAGCAAGCAAGAAAGAAAGAAAGCAAGAAAGAAAGAAAGAAAGAAAGAAAGGAAGGAAGGAAGGAAGGAAGGAAGGAAGGAAGGAAGGAAGGAAGGAAGGAAGGAAGGAAGGAAGGAAGGAAGGAAGGAAGAAAGAAAGAAAGAAAGAGAGAGAGAAAGAGAGAGAGAGAAAGAGAGAGAGAAAGAGAGAGAAAGATAGAGAGAAAGAGAAAGAAAGAAAGAAAGAAAGAAAGAAAGAAAGAAAGAAAGAAAGAAAGAAAGAAAGAAAGAAAGAAAGAAAGAAAGAAAGAAAGAGAGAGAGAGAGAAAGAGAAAGAGAGAAATAAAGAAAGAAAGAAAGAAAGAAAGAAAGAAAGAAAGAAAGAAAGAAAGAGAAAAAGAGAGGGAGGAAAAGATAGATAGATAGATAGATAGATAGACGAGACCTTTACAGTATGTCTCTGAGACTTTTGTGATATCCTATAAGTGCTTTCTTTGTTCTACATAGTATGTTAAACATAGGGATACCAATATAAGCAAATAAGACTGTCTTGAACCTTAAGGGATTTCCATTCCACTAGAGGAAAGATAACTTATTAAAGGAATATAGAAAGGGAGAGGGGCCCGAGGAGGAAGTACACCTATGAAAGGGTGCAGATGCTGGCAAGGAGCAGAAGACATCTAAAGAGTATGTCAAGCTGAGGTGAATGCATCTGTCTTGGGGCTGCTCATGAAGTCGTGTGTCAGGCTAGGGATTTTCCAAATCGGAAAGCAGGCCTGAAAGTCGATTAGGAATCACTAAAAGGAAGTTTGCAGTTGGATGTGGTGAGGTATTGGAGGGAGAAGAAAGGGCCTCTTCTCTGGGGCAGGAAGTAGTGGGGAATGCACATCCAGTCAATAGAGAAGCACTTTTTAAATTCAAATATATTTTTTTTCCAATTACATGTAATAGAAGTTTTCAACATACATTTTCCAAAATTATAAGGCCCAAATGGCCTCCCTTTCTCCCTCCCTCCCTTCCCTTTTCCCTCTCGGGGACAATAAGCAATTGGATTTGCCCTATACATGAATTATCACAAGAAACATGCTTCTATATTGGTCATTGTTGCAAGAATAGACCTATACAAAACCAAACTCCCCAAATAAAACCATAAATAAATGAATGTGAGAAATCGTCTGCTTTAATCTACATTCCATTCCAACAGTCCAAGAAGCATTTTTAAGGTGCCTCTCTTATGCCTGGTACTATGCTAAACCCTAGAGAAAAAACAATAAAGGCACAAGAGAGTGGCTGCCCCACACTAATGATTTTTTTAAAATAATTTGACTTTCAATATTTGAGCCAACCATTCATTTGGGCCTTGATCAAGTCCCGTCTTACTCCTTGGACCTCAGTTTCCCCATGTGTAAAATTCAGAGAATAGACCAGGTTGCCTTAAGATCTCTGGAGAATAAGGCTGTAGAGAAACGTGAAATGATCAGCCTTGTAAAAGCTGCTGCAGTCTGTAAGCAAATAGTCCTGAAGCACAGAAGTCTTTGCAGTGACCCTGCTGCTTGCTTTCTCAAGAAACCAAGAAACTCAAGAAATCAACAGTTTTGAGACCCCATCTCTGAAGGAATCATCGGAGTAGATCTAATGGCTGAATTTCAAACTTATCTCCTTTCTGCAGGAGAAAAATGTATAGGAAATATTGTAGCCACAGGGTGAAAAATATATCCCTTTTGAGGGATAAAAATGAAAGAAATCAGAGGAAAAAATAGAAATGATCCCATTTTTCAGTGCCCTTTATAGTTCTCAAGTCATTTCATTAGGAGAATTAAAACAAATAAATAAACCATGGGTGTGGAACCTTACATATAATACATTGATTTCTTTTGGTGACCCTTTTCTTTCCTTTATTATGTCCTTAAAAAATTAGGCTCTTCAATGAAATAACTTTGTATTTTTAAAAATTATACTCTTTAAACAATGCTACATGTATACTTCCAGCTTTGGGAAGGGGGAGGAGAAAGTGAGGGGGAGGGATCATGAATCATGTAACCCTGGAAAAATATTCTAAATAAAAATTCAAAAAATTGATTATAATAAACTCCCCATACCATAGAAGAAAGAAATTAAATTATTTTCTTCTTTAGTTTTATTTATTATATCATTTTTACCCTATTTTAGTTTTTATACCCTTTTGTTTATCCTTTGGAAATATCTGCTACATTCTATTTGGTATGTTAAATTTAAATTTGCAATTTATTCAGGTAGTAATTAGACATATGTTACTATGAGGCATATGTGGTTATCATTGGACCATAGATTTTGAACTATAAAAGACTTTATAAGTTAAAGATTTATGTCCCCAACCCCAATTTAGAGATAAAGAAACTGAGACCAGATAAAGTAAATCTTTTGGCTGAAGTTACTCTGCTAGTAAGGGTCTGAGGCAGGATTTGAACCCAGGTCTTACCAACTCCTACTCTAGTACAAAATGGTGACTATCACTACTTAGTTGTTATTTGTTAATTAAATGGTTTTCAATATGGTACAAATAAAGCCACAAGCATCTGAACTCTGATGATTCTGGCATCCTAGACATCATGCCTGGAAGGGATGTTGAGCCAAATTCCTCATTCTGCAAGAGGACATTGAAGGGAAGTGGTAGCTGAGACTGAAGCTATGATCTCTTCATTCCCTGCCTAAGGCTCAAACCAAGACTCACCAGTCTTTTAGCCTGCAAGATCTTTGATGGTAGGTTCCATATATATTCAGCTGTTCTCTTTCACAATATCTAGGCTGCGGGTGATGCCTAGTGCTAACTTTTGTTGGGTGAATAAACCCCAGAGCATATAATTTTAGAGCAGAAAGTGATCAATTAGATCATATAGACTCACCAGTAATCATTCATTGAGCAACTCTAACACCTTCCAGTTTTTGCCAATTTATGAAAAGCTGGAGAAAAGTTTGAACAAGGAAGAAATCGTCTCTAGACTATAGTAAAACAAAGTCAGGTTTCTGGGATCCCATGGGTCCCTTGGAAGGTGATACATGTCCCATAATTAGAAAGTTTTACACAGAGCTTTTTATCTGTCAAAGATGCTAGAGATGAGATTCATGTATTGGCTTCCTGTAATGGACTAAAGGTCTTCTAGGGGGTCCCTTTCTAAGGGAAGACAATGAATCCAACCGACAGATAATCCCTTGGAGCTACTGTTGACTACAGAATCCTGGGTCTGAAGCGTGGACCATGATTGGACCATTTTAACCAGTTTAACTGTTTCTCTCTCTCTCTCTCTCTCTCTCTCTCTCTCTCTCTCTCTCTCTCTCTCTCTCTCTCTGTCTGTCTTTCTCTGTCTCTCTGTCTCTGTCTCTCTCTGTCTGTCTGTCTCTCTGTCTCTAACACTCTCTCTCTCACCCTTTCTCCCTCATCTCTTTCTCCCTCATCCCTTTCTCTCCCTCCTTTTTCTCTTTCCCTCATCCTCTTTCTCTCTCTCTTTCTCTGTCTGTCTGTCTGTCTGTCTCTCTTTCTCTGTGATTAACTCCTGCTCTGCACCACTTGATCAAGGTCAAGCTGAAAGCATTTTGGTTGAAGAAGAAAGGAGTTCCTATATGGTTAGCCTTGTGGCATACATATGTATACAGTAGTGGCATTCCCATATGGCAGTGCCCTGCCAGAAAGGGAGTTACATGTACAATCACAGGTGGCACTGTAATGTTAGCACAGCATGTCACTGACAAACAATTTAAGACCCAATTTAGCTAAAATCAGTGCCTGTTTCCCCTTACCCAGTCTGTCCCACCATCAATAGAGCCACCTTCCCCATATCTCCCCAAACCTGGCACTTGACTTTATTCCCTAAGTTATTGCCAAAATGGTGGCCACATTTCCTAGCTGACTACCATTACTGTTTCCTTACAATAGAGGGAATAATGGCATCTGGAGGTTGCAAATGTGCTGACTCTGAAAGGGCCAGATTCCTGCATGGCTAATTACCCAGAGAAGAGGAAGGCACATCCAATTGGCAGCTAATTATCTTTATTCTCCTGGGACACTGATGGATTCTCAGTGAAATAGATGCTTTGCAGCCCTGAATTGATTGCCTCAGGACTTGTCTTAAGCTGTGAACCCAGCACTAGGATCAGAGAGAAGCAGGATAGCAACTGGCTCCAAATGTTGCTTTCTCAAACTTTTCTTTCTCTTCTTCTTTTCTTTGACATCATTATCTCTGCCTTTGACTCCTCCACCATAAATCTTGCCCTTCTTTATCATTTGATGATTGTCTACTCTTCCCTTCCCCACACTTCTCTATGAAGTAGATACCACTTGGCCCAATTTACCCACTAATTTGATGAAGAAAAAATAAACAGGGAAGGAAAAGTATCAATAATGACCAAATGACAATAATATATAACAGATGGAAAGTTGGAGTCTCCTGAAGGGAACTTCAAGGACATCTAGACCAATCCTCTCATTTTACAGATGAGGAAATAGCTCTAAACAGGTAAAGTAAATAACATGATTGTCACAGAGATAGTATGTACATATTTATTTTTAGGACCCTTACCTTCTGTCCTAAAGTTTTAAAAAAATATATTGGTTCCAAGGCAGAAGAATGATAAGTGTTAGGCAATAGGGATTAAGTGACTTGCCCAGGGTCATACAACTAGAAAGTATCTGAAGTCAAATTTGAACCCAGTACCTCCCATCTCTAAGCCTGGCAGAGATGGTATTTAAACTCAGAGCTCCTGGCTCTAAGAGTAAATATCTTCTCTGAGATGCTTCACCAGCTCATAATTTATTAAGCTTTTACCTGATCACAGGAGTGGAATGAACAATAAAGGAGGTAGTACTAGATCATTTGCTGAGTCTAAGAGATGAGCTCACATTGGGTCATATGTATTTCCAGGGACCAAGAAATCTCTTCCCCGGCCATGGATGAATGTTATGAGACAAAGATGCAGTGTCTAGAGCACTGGATTGGAAATCAGGAAGAATGAGTTTTACTGATGACTGTTAGAAGCAGCTAAGTGGCATCATGAAGGAGTATTGAAGGGGGCAGCTAAGTAGTCCAGTGGATTGAGAGCCAGCCTAGAGATGGGAGGTCCTGGGTTCAAATTTGAACCTAGCTTTTTAATCCTGGGTAAGTCACTTCACTTCCACTGCCTAGTCCTTACTGCTCTTCTGCCTTGGAACTGGTATTTATACTGATTTTAAGATGGAAGGTAAGGGTTTAAGAAAAGAGAGGGAGTATTGGAGTTGGAGTCCAGGGAAAAAAGATAAGATGCTGAAGCCTTCTTTAGATACTTATCAGCTATTTGACCTAGGCAAGTAACTTAATTTCCTTCAGCCTTCTTTTCCTCATCTGAAAAATAGGCATTATTATAGCACCTTCCTCCCAGAGGTGTAGCAAGGATCAAAGGAGATGATGTTTGTTATGCTTAATTGATATATTAGTGAGATTTCTTGTTGTTAGTCTTGTTATTGTTATTATTATTATCATTTTTATAAATTGTATTTCAGAGAGAGTTGTTTGAGAATACAACTTCAGAAACTAAATAAGTCCCCTAAGGACCTTACAGTATAGCTAGGAGAGATAACGGCTTTGGTACAAATGTACACAACATAAACATAAGGATGTGTGTGTGTGTGTGTGTGTGTGTGTGTGTGTGTGTGTGTCTGAAGAGAGAGACAAAGACAGAGACAGAGAGCCAGAGAGAGAGGAGAGAAGAGAAGAGAAGAGAAGAGAAGAGAAGAGAAGAGAAGAGAAGAGAAGAGAAGAGAAGAGAAGAGAAGAGAAGAGAAGAGAAGAGAAGAGAAGAGAAGAGAAGAGGAGAGGAGAGGAGAGGAGAGGAGAGAAGAGAAAAGGAGTGGGGAGAAGGAAAGGAGAGATACATGAAGAAGTAGAGAGATTCTAAAAGATCTCAGATAGAAAGAAACTCTTGACCTGAGGCTTGAGGGAAAATGAGGGTTCTGAGACAAAAGGAATGCATTTCAAAGCAGTGGAGAGGACTCAAAGCAGCTGATGGAATTCCATGGATGAAGAACAGAAAGAACAAAACAACTCACTGTCCTCTGGGATCCCTTCTGACTCCAGATCTCACAAACTCTTCAGACCAGAGGCCAGTGAATGTGACTTGAATTCATGGGAAAACTCTAGAGCCTATAATTAGAGAGATGGTTAGGGAACATCTAGAAGGAATGTGCTGTTGCTATCAGTCACCTAGATTGTAGCCAAGCATTTTCAGCTTCCTTTGTTCTCCTTTGGGGAAAGAAGATGGAGGGAGATGGTGGTGCAATTAGAGAGGTTTAGTATCACTTAAATGGCTTGCCCCAAGGCCAGAATCCCAAGTAGCTCATTCTGTGTTACTCTATAGGGTAGAGCCAGGACCAATGACAAGATATTCTAGGGAGGCAGATTCTGAGTTTAATAAGAACTTTCTTTCAAGTATGTTGCTCTTAACCATTTTCTGATTCTAGGTCTATTTTCAATGCTCTCAGAAGCTTCAGTTCAGTGTTCTTGGAAAAGGAGAAAGCTAGGAGACTCAGTGAATTAAGAGCCAGAATTAAAGATGAGATGTACTGGCTACAAATCTGACTTCAGATACATCCTAGCTGGGTGACCCTGGACAAGTAATATCACCCCCATTGTTTGGTTCCTATTGCTCTTTTGTCTTGTAACCAATACAGAGTCTTGATTCTAAAATGGAAAGTCAGGGTTTATTTTTAAAAAGTTATTGGAAAGGAAAAAGGATAAAATCTTTTTTCTGCCTTTTTCTCCTGATTGTGCTATTTCCTATCATTCCTATCATTTCCTATCATTCACTGTTCCTCCCTAACCCCATCCACAAACAAATGGAATAAACCACATCATGAGTTCAATGAATGTTATATATGATGTTCGATGCATTTAATGCCATTTTTGTTGGGTTAACAGCACCAGTCATCCTGGACAGTGCCTCCAGGAAACTAATGATGTAGCAATGGAGAAGAAGGAATATTTGGAGTTGGGGAATCTGGATTCAAGTAACCCCTCCCTTGCTACAAGTCCCAGTCTCTCTGAGCCTCATTTTCCTCATCTATAAAACATAGATATTGGACAATAGGGCCTCTGAAGTCCTTTTCTACCACTGAGCTATTATTTAGGTTCAAATCTTATTTTGACTCCTTATGACCCAAGTGATCCTGGAAAAGTCATTTTGAATTGGAAGACTGTAAAATAATGGAATTTGGTTAGATTATCTCTTAGGCCCCCATTAGTCCTCAGTTCTATGTTCATGTGATTCCCTGATTCTTAGGGTTCATAGTCCATGTCTAGGATGAAAAAAAATAATGTGCCCTGTTCCTCTGTTGTTAACCAGGGACTTTACTGAATTCAAAGTGCAGAATGAGTCATCAATTTTGGGTCATGACCACTGGAGTTTATTGTGCTCTACTGTGCATATTGTTTGTAATGATTTTTTTTCTTCCTTTCTTCTTTTATTTCTTCAGTAACGATGGTTGGGAAGAGAAGAGGGAGGTAAGAGGGAGGAGTGTGAAAACAGAAAGGAAAGAGAGAAGAGAGGACAGAGGAGAGAGAAAAAATAGAGAGAGAACAAGAGAATCAATGCTTTTTAATTGAAAAAAATAAAACAATTGAATGACTTACCAACCCCTACACATGAATCCAACATATTTCCTTCCTTCATTCCTCCCTCTCTCTCTCCTTACCCCTTTCTCCTTCTCTTGTTTTATCCTTTCTTACCTTCCCTTTTTCTTTCCTTCCTTCCTTCCCTCCTTCCCTCCTTCCTTCCTTCCTTCCTTCCTTCCCTCCTTCCCTCCTTCCTTCCTTCCTTCCTTCCTTCCTTCCTTCCTTCCTTCCTTCCTTCCTTCCTTCCTCCCTCCCTCCCTTCCTTCCTTCCTTCCTTCCTTCCTTCCTTCCTTCCTTCCTTCCTTCCTTCCTTCCTTCCTTCCTTCCTTCCTTCCTTCCTTCCTTCCTTCCTTCCTTCCTTCCCTTTTTCTTTTTTTTCTCCCCACTTATTTTTTAAAGCTTATTTACTTAATTAATTTAGAATAGTTTTCCATGGTTACACAATTCATGTTTTTTCCCCTCCCCTCCTCCTCCCACCCCTATAGCCAATGCACAATTCCTCTGGGTTTTTTACATGTATCATTGATCAAGTTCTATTTGCATATTATTGATATTTGCACTAGGGTGATCACTTAAAGTCTACAACCCCAATCACATCCCCATCAACTCATGTGATCAAGCAGTTGTTTTTCTTCTGTGTTTCTACTGTGTTTCTACTCTCACAGTTCTTCCTCTGGATGCCTCACCTTCTATCTTAAAATCAATATTAAGGATCACTTCCAAAGCAGAAAAGAGGAAAGGGTTAGGCAACTGAGGTTAAATGACTTGCTCAGGGTCACACAACTAGGGAGGGTCTGAGGCCAGATTTGAACCCCAGGAGTAATTCACTATACCCTGAGCTACCTAGCTGTCCCTCAACACATTTTCTTTATGAAATAACACTATCCTTTAAAACCTCACTCAAACACAAACTCCTTGAGTTCGTTTTCTTTGCAGCCTGTGACCAGAAACAACTCTCCCTCCAGACTTGACATAGCTTTTTGCTCTGTAACTCTGCACAGGTATAAATGATCATACATTATAATCCTCAGTGTTTCTTTCCCACCCCCTGGAGGTCTATAAGTTTCATGAGGGCAGGGGCGATGCTTCAACTCTCCTAGCACCAGCCTGATGATCTCTACACAGCTGAGTGTCAGCAATATTTGTCCATTGTTTTTGATGAAATTCAATGCTTTAGTGATGCTCTTCTCACTTGTCTGCCTAACAGGTTCTCTCATCTTGAAGAGCGACCTGTTTTTCCCCAGACTCGCTCTCAGAAATCCGAATAATAAAACTTTTCAAAGATAAATCTGAAAGAAAAAAAACATTCCTGCCCATTTTGGGGTTAATAAAATCTCACATTCTCCCTCTGAAGAGCAAGCCGCCTTTTTCTCCACCTGATGGATTGCCTTCCAAAGACTGTCCCTAAGTGAGATTGCATTATTGAGCTGACGGGCAAGTTGCTGGCTAATCCTGTCAGACACTACTTTATTACAATCTTCAAGTATCAGCAAGTATCAGCAGGCATCCTGGGGCACTGTGGGGCACAGGCATTCATGAGAAATGGAAAAATCAAATCAAAGAGAAAGCTACAAAGCTGAGCAGATCACTTCAAGGATGGAAAGCATTCGGAGAGGCCACCGGGATGATCCCAGAATTAATTTTGTTTCCTGTTGCAGTAAGATAAGTAGTGAAATATTTTGCAACTTTATTTTGGGTCTCTTTATTGGGATTATTTGTCCTCCCATCAGAGAGATGTGGGAAAGTGCGCAGGACTCAGGATTTAGAAGCAGAGCACCTGAATTCCAATCACAGTTTTGCAGATGGACTTTGGACAAAATCACTTTGCCTGTCAGCCTTAGTTTGCTAATCTGTAAAATTCAGGGAGGAGTGGGGCAGCTGGGTGGCTCAGTGGATGGAGACCCAGGCCTGGAGATGGGAGTTTCTGGGTTCAAATCTGGCCTCAGACACTTCCCACCTGTGTGACCCTGGGCAAGTCACTTAACTCCCCTTCCCTAGCCCTTACCTCTTTTCTGCCTCAGAAACAATACATATTATTGATTCTAATATGGAATGTGAGGGTTTAAAAAAAACTAAGCCTTTGTTTGCTTAGACCTTAGCATGGTGTCTGGCACATAGTTGATGCTTAATAATGTTTATTGAATCTGACTCTGACTCACCTTTTTTTCTCAGGGATTTACAGTATTCATGCATGAGGTCTTTAATATACACATTGAAGTCCACTCCAACACCCCAGCCTCTCTGGTTCATCAATCTCCTGAATGTTAAGGACCTACATCTTCCATCCTCTTTGGCCATCTAGGTCAAACCTCACCTAGACCTCAACATCAGTTCTACCAGTGAACCATCACTGGTTATTATATCTCAGATTTCCCTTTCTGATTATAATCAGCTGCCCTCCTATCTTTTCTTCTCCCTTCCTTCCATGGTCTTCACCATGACCTCTAGTAACTCTAAGCCCCCATTTCCCCAAACTCTTCCTGATACTCTGGTCTCACTCTCCTCTCTACATGATATTCAGCCCAATGATTGGCCTATTCTACTGTATACCATCCACGGCCCTCGACCCCTTTGTGCCTTCATTTGTTCATAGTTCCTGGAAAGAATGGTCTGCCAAATGGTCAAAGGATATGAATAAGCAATTTTCAGATGAAGAAATCAAAGTCATAAATGATCATATGGAAAAAAATGTCCTAGATCACTCTTGATTAGAGAAATGCAATTTCTCTAATTAAATAAATAATATTAATCGATTAATAATGATGAATAATAATAAAATAAAAATAAATTACAACAACACTAATGTACTACCTCACCCATATCAAATTGACCAATATGGCAATAAAGAAAAGTGGTAAATGTTGGAGGGGACACTGATGCATTGTTGGTGGAGTTGTGAACTGATCCAACCAATCTGGAGGGCAAATTTGGAGCTATACCCAAAGGACTTTGAAACTGTGCATACTTTTTGATCCTGTAATACTGCTACTGGGTCTGTATTCCTAAGAGATAATGAAAAAAAGGGGAAAGGACCTACTTGTACAAAACTATTTATAGCTGCTCTTTTTGCAATGACGATGTATTGGAAACTGACAGAATGCCCATCAATTGGGGAATGGCTGAACACGTTGTAGTACATGTTGTTAATGGAATACTGTTGTGCTCTAAGAAATGATGAGCAAGATAATTTCAGAAAGAACTGCAAAGATCTGACAGAACTGATGCAGAGTGAAATAAGCAGAACTGGGAGAACATCGTACACAGTAACAGCAATATTGTCTATCTGAGAAAACTTGGCTATTCTCAGCCATACACTGACTTGGGACAATCCTGAAAGACTTATGAGGAAAAAGGCTCTCCACCTCCAGAGAAAGAACTGTGGGAGTCGTCTTTCACATCAGTGGATTTTTGGTCTTATATTTAGGTTTTGGTAATGTATGAGTTTGCTCTTATGATGATGCCCAATACGCAAGTGTGTTTTGTATGACAATAAAAGTAAAATTTAAGAAAAAAAGAGAGTGGGTCTACCCTCACTGCCTGGCTTCCAGCTCCTGGTTTTCCCACTAAACCTGCCTCCTGACTGCCCCTGAACATGTGTCATCAGGATGACTTTTCATTTGTACCTCAATGGGAAGCAGGACAATGTCAGAGCTAGGTGTGATAGTGGAAGAGCTTTTATGTGAAAGGTACTGGACAGGGCAAGGAGACAGGCTCAGAGGAGTCCCCCAAAGCAACAACAGATGAGATTCCCTAGAGACTGACTTTGCTGATTTCATAACTTCTCCCCCAGCTAGCCCTGATTTGCCAAGGCTGGGAACCTCGATATAGATTTTTCAAGTTCATTAGCACTGCAGAATAGTTGCTCAGTGGATGTTCCCTTTAGAAAATGCCTTGTCCCTAGATTAGAGGATCGGTGCATGTGCATGTGCATGTCTCTGTGTGTGTGTGTGTGTATGTGTGTGTGTGTGTGTGTGAAGGCAGTGTGAAAGATCTCAAGGTGTTCTCCCTGTGCCCCTATTATTCTTGACTTCTGGTCAGCCTCTCCCAGTCTTAGAGAAAGCTTTTTCTTTTTCTTTTGCAGTGAAGCTGTTGGAAAAACCGATAAGTGGCATATGAGGCAATATCCAACAAATGGAAACATGTCCTGGAGAGTTTCCACCTCCCTGCTTTAGTGAATTGTTGGGTTGGTACATAGAGGAGGGAGGAACCTCCACAAACAATTCTCAAGGTCAGAGAGGGACAGAGAAGCTCCCTGAGTTCTGTCCTTTGATTCTTGTTTGGGGCTATCAGGATGGAGTGGATATTCAGTGAACCCTCTTCCCTTATAGAAATATGAGTAGCTTTTCTTGTTGAGGTATACACACACACACACACACACACACACACACACATATACATGGAGAGAGAGACAGAGACAGAGACAGAGACAGAGAGAGGGACAGAGAGAGACAGAGAGACAGAGAGAGACAGAGAGAGAGACAGAGAGAGAGAGAGACAGAGAGAGACAGAGAGACAGAGAGAGGAGAGACAGAGAGATAGAGAGAGAGAGGGGGGGGGGGAAGGAGAGGGAGACAGAGAGAGGGACAGAGAGACAAAGAGAGACAGACAGACAGAGAGAAAGAGAGAGAGAGACTGAGAGAGGAGAGAGAGAGAGACAGAAAGATAGACAGAGAGAGAGTGTGTGAGAGAGACAGAAAGACACACACATATACAGAGAGAGAGAGAGAGAGAGAGAGAGAGAGAGAGAGAGAGAGAGAGAGAGAGAGAGAGAGGGAGGGAGGGAGGAAGGGAGAGAGAGAGAGAGAGGAAAGGAGAGGGAGACAGAGAGAGGGACAGAGAGACAAAGAGAGACAGACAGACAGAGAGAGAGAAAGAGAGAGAGAGAGACTGAGAGGAGAGAAAGAGAGACAGAAAGATAGAGAGAGAGTGTGTGAGAGACAGAAAGACATACACATACACACACACACACACACACACAGAGAGAGAGAGAGAGAGAGAGAGAGAGAGAATCTGAAAATCTGTCAGGCTACAGATGTGTTGTATTTTGTTGCTCCCAAGCCTGAACCCCTGATTAAAAACGCAAAGCTCTCAAGAGGAGACTCTGATAGTGAGGGAGTTCCAGTGCTTTGCTTAGTACAATGTCCTGAACATAGCAGACTCTGAATAAATTATCTGACTGGGACGAGAAAGCACATATAGGAAGGACAGCAGCAAGGTAGATAGCAAGACCCAGGAGCCCTAAAATATTATGTTAATGTTAGCATTATTATTATTAAATATTTGCTATTAATCATTATGCTTTAATCATAATATTATTTATATATAGTAGTTATTAACATATGTATTATGTAATAATTATTTTTAAATACTTTAATTGTATTCATCTTGGTTTCCAGGCTCTCTCTCTTTTTGTTTTTAACCTTCACCTTCTATCTTGGAGTCAATACTGTGTATTGGCTCCAAGGCAGAAGAGCAGGAAGGACTAGACAATGGGGGTGAAGTGACTTGCCCAGGGTCACCCAGCTGGGAAGTGTCTGAGGTCAGATTTGAACCCAGGACCTCCCATCTCTAGGCCTCAATCCACTGAGCTACCTATCCATCCCCTCCAGTCTCTCTTGCAATCTAGTAAGCTCCTCAAGGGCAGGGAGCATTTTAATTCATCCTTACATCCTTCCCCAGCTCCAATCAGTATGCCTTCCTTACACATAATAGATGGTCAGTGTGTTTGGTGAGTTAAACCAAATTCTCCAAAACAAATCTCTCTCAAAGATTTAGAATGTGAAGCCCCACTAATGAATGTCATCAAAGGGAGCAGTGGCATGACTTACAAAGGTACAAAATAGGGCACAGACTGGCAGTTAGCCAGACCTGAACAAAAGGCAGCAAGTCTGATCTTCGAAAAGCAAGGACACCAGAAAAAGAATTATTCTATCACAATCCCCTTAGAAAGGGCAAAAAAAAATCAAGACAGCAGAAAATATTCAGCTTTGTGGATGTAGCTTGTATGGTTTGAGTCCAAAATACCATTTTGTTTTTGAGTATCGTAGAGTCAGAGCTTGAAAGGAAACTCAGAGGTCATCAAGTCTAATTTCTTCATTTTACAGATGGGAAAACAAAGGCTTAAAGAGATTGTGACTTACCCAAGGTCACACAGCTACTAGGTGTCAAAGGCAAGATTTAAACACCCAATTCCAGTCGAATACTCTAACTACTCTAGTTTATGGCCTCTCAAATACTGATGAAATGAAATCATCAACTTTTCTTTTCCTTTTCATTTTTAGTGTTTTTTCCCCAATTACATGTTGATCCAATTTTTAATGAGTCTTCTTACATTTTGCTATCCACATTCTCTCTCCCTCCCTCCCAAGATGGCAGCTAATGGGCTATAGGTTGTACATGTGCTCTCGTGCAATGATTAGTTCCATGTCCATGTTGTGAAAGAAGATATCTATCTCTTATACAAGAAAAAAAAACTCATGAAGAAAATAAAATGGGAAATGGCTTGCTTAACTCTCCTTCTCACAGGTCGCAGTAGACATCCTTTTGGTCCCTGCCTCTATGCATAATAGAAGCCACTGGACCAGAGGATGCCTGTGGTCCCTCTCAGTTCTGAAGTGGTACAGATTGCCCTGCAGATGGGTTGCAAATGTCCATGTCCCAAATGGACGTTTCCCATTGATTTAGTCCAAAAGCTTTTGAGCTTCTATTGTTTTTTTTATTTTTATTTATTTTTTATTATTTTTTTTCTTTTGGACTAAGGGGTAGAAAGATGAACAAAACGCTCTGCTTTCTGAGACACCAGATTGTAGAGGGAAGTGGAGATAAGAATCTGAAGAACTATGAAAAACAACGAAAGATGATTATGCCAAAGGAGTTCATCATTTAGGCAGATAGGTGAGTAGCAGTGGTCAAAGCCTCTGGTGAAAATATCCAGTTCCTGACCTCCTGTAATTTACTAGAAAGAAAACTTGCTCTAGAAACATAAGATTTGGGTTCAAATCCTCCCAATCTTAATTCCCTGGACCTCAGTTTTCTCACCTGAAGGGGCTCCATGGTTCCTTTCTACCTATGATCTTAAATTGCATTATTTCCCTGGCTCTGTTTTCCTTATCTGTAAATGAGATATGGACTAGGTGATTTCTAAGGTGACTTCCAAGTATAGGTCTATAATCCTAACCCCTCTGGACCTCAGTTTCTCCATCTGTAAAATGCTGGATTCAGTGGCCTCTGAGGCTCTTTCTAGGTCTGGGGTACCATGATCCTATAAGTCTCTACCCCTATACTAATTTCACCTTTGGGAGTGAAAACTAGTCATTGTTGGGTTTGAGATTAGTGTCTAGTGTGATAGTTGTCCTTCCCTACATGCATACACATATACCATCCCATGTGGATGAACGTGAATTTTTCCAAAAAACAAGGAGCCATTTCTTAGGAATGTCCACCTGATCACAAATTAAAAAAAAATGGAATCAACCTTCCTATCTTACCAATGGGGAAACTGAGGCTGGAGGATGTTTGATGACATTCCCAAGGTCACTCAAGTAATCAATAAACATCAGAGGGAAAATTCAAACTCAGCTCCTCTGACTCCTGGCCCAGAATATTTTCTACCAAATCATATTGCTGGGCCAGCTAAGTGGCATGGTGGATAGAGACCCAGGACTGGAGTCTGTCCTGGACCATTTCCTCACTGTGGCACCCTGGGTAAGCCACAACCCCATTTGCCTAGCCCTTGCCCATCTGGCTCAGAAATTGTCACTGAGACAGAAAGTAAGGATTAAAAACAATACTGTCTATCCTAAACTCTATCGCTGTCCTCAGCTACCATTAGGTAATTAAAACTAAATTGACCTGACCGCACTGTGTGTTTTTTTCCAAAAAGACAAAGGCAGGAAGGCTGTAGTAATTACTGAACACCAGAAACCAGAGAATTGTCAAGTCCTCGAGATGCAAGGATGTCCTCAGATGTCCCCTGGTCCAGCCACCTCTGCAGTACTGATGTCTTGGGCAACGCTCCATCCAGTGGCCATGTCAGCTCTGCTCGAATGATCCGAGAGCCCATTTTATTGTTGGTAGGTCCTAGTTATTAGAACATTGCACCAAAGTCTATCGCCTTGTCACTTCCTCCTCTTTGGTCCTCTTTCTGCCCTCTGGGGCTACCCAGAACAAGTCTGATCCTTTTTTTCTAATAAGGGGCCTCTTACAATATTGCAAGACAGAAATCATCCCCCACCACCTCTCTCTGCCTTGCTCAGTCTGTCCTTTTGTTAAAAAATCCCCGTCCCTTCAGCCATCCCTCAAATAGAATCATTAGAGCTACAGGGAGCCTTCTATTTTACAGATAGGGAAACTGAGGTCAAGAGAGTTTGCATGACTTGTTAATGGTCACCCAGGAGGATTCCAATCTAAACCCTTTATTTGAACTGAAAATTATGGCAGATGGAGAATTTGAACCCAGGTGCTCTGACTGCAGTGACAGGCTTGGGTTGCCTCAGTATCTCCATCATCCTCTTATCATTCTGGGATTTGTCCACACCCCAGTTAAACTCCAGGATCCAGAAGGAAAACCAGTACTTCCACTGTGGTCTGTCCAGTCCAGAAAACACTTTTGCCTCTCTCTGTGTCTCTCTTAATCTAGCTTGAGGGGGATCAATCCAATTAGTGATTTTCCCATAATTCTCTTCAGCACAAGGGGGCGCTCAAGTTCCAAATTGGGACCACATTGGCAAATGGAACATTTCCCAAATGAATTGTTCTGTTTAACCAACAGAATTAGCAGGAGTCTTTTGGAGGAACCCTGTGTCCACTTGGACTTGGCAGAGGTTTCCGAAGTCACAACATGTAGATGGAATTGAATCGGGATGGATGGAAATGATTCTCCACCATGGGACAGCTCAGCACAATGGTAGACATACGGTTCTTTCCTTGTAAGTGAAAGGTAGCAACTCATTCTGTGGTCTTCAATAGGACCTTTGGGATCAAAATTCATCCATCTGCCAATGTAAACTCTAGCGTGCTTGGCGATCAAGTAATGCAACCATGAGAGAAAAAACATGGCAGAGAGGAAGGACCATTGAACTAGGAGTCAAGTCATCCTAGATCTAGATGGAAGGAGTCTCAGCCATCACTTTCAACCTCCTCATCTTATCAATTAGGGAAACTGAGACCAAGGAAGTCAGGTGACTTTGGTCATAGTACCATTGACCGAAATGGAAAGGAACCTCAGTGGTCATCAGCAAATCCACTTCTTTTTCTGATGGAGAAACTAAAGCTAATGGAATTTAAGTGTCTTGGGATCATCAACTTTGGCTCTAGAAGGGACCTCACAGTCCATCTGGTCTAACCCCTTCATTTTACAGGTGAAAAAAGTGGGAGTAAAGTTCAAGGAAGTGAAAAGACTTACGATATACCCAGAGTTGGCTTTAGAAGTCATTGAGTCCAAATGCCCGATTCTAAAGATGACAAAACAGAATTAGGGAGGTGGCTTAGTCAAGGTTACACAAGCATCAGAAGGAAGATTAGGATTTGAACCCAGTTCCAGGACCCCTGAGTCAGTGCTCTTTCCAAGGCACCACATGGCTTCAGGTATCTACCATCTTGTAACAGGAGCAGATCACAGACTAGCTTTTCTTATTTGTCAGTGATGGTTATGATGATAACTAACATTTATATAGTGCTTTAAAATTTGTGAAGCACTTTCCAAAAGTTATTTCATTTGAACTCCATAACCCTTGAGAGGTAAATGCCATTATTTTCCCCATTTTATAGGTGAGGAAAATGAGGCAGAGGTTAAGTGACTTTCTCAAGGTCACTAAACAAGTATCTGAATTCAGTTCTCTGACTAGAGGTCCAAAGCTTGAACCAATGTGCCACCTAATTGCCCCTCTGAAGATCAGAAAATCAGAGTTAACAAGATTGAGGTTAGTTTCTCATCTGGTGCCTGTTGACTGTGTGATACTGGACAAGTCACTTGAAACTTCTTGGTGCCCCAGCTAGCTCGCCAAGATTATAACTGACTGAGTAATTATTAATATGCTTTGGCAGGGGCCATCTCCTTTCATTCCCACATGTCTGTCCCTCCCTCCCTCCCTCCCTCTTTCTCCCTTTCTCTATCTCCTCTCTCCTTTCTCTCTCTTTCTTCCTCTCCTCTTTCTCTCTCCCTCTCCCTCTCTCTCCCTGTCTCTCTTTTTGTCCCTTCCCCTGTCTCTGCCTATCTGTCTGTCTCTCTTCCTCTCCCTCCCTTCCTCCCTCCCCCCTTTTCTCTCCCTCTTTCTCTCCTTCCTCCTTCTGTCTCTGTTTCTCTTTCTCTCTCTCTCTCTTTCCCCCTCCCTCTTTCTCCCTTTCTCTCTCCTCTCTCCTTTCTCTCTCTTTTTCTCCCCTCTCTCCCTCTCTCTCTCCCTGTCTCTCTTTCTGTCTCTCCCTCTCTGTCTCTCTTCCTCTCCCTCCCTTCCTCCCTCCCCCTTTTCTCTCCCCCCTCTCTCCTTCTTCCTTCTGTCTCTGTCTTTATTTCTCTGTCTCTCTCTTTCCCCCTCCCTCCCTTCCTCCCTTCCTCACTCCCTCTTTCTCCCTCCCTCCCCCCTCTCTCTGTCTCTCTCTGTCTCTCCTCTTTCTCCATCTGTCTATTTCTCTCTCTCTCTGTTTTAATTCTCTTTCGCAATTGAAAACATAAAAGAATAAAATTCATCAAGAAATTGAAGTACATTTTTGAGGAATAGCAATTTAAAGCTTGAAAAGAATCTCAGAGGCCATCTGCTATATCCCCTTCATTTTTCAGATGAAGAAACTGAGGCGCAGAGCAATTTAAGTGATTTATCCAAGGTCACACTGTAAATGCCAGAGAGGTCATATTTGAACTGAGGTCTTCTGACTCTAGAACTGGGTTTAACAAGCTCCTAAAAACTTCTGCTTCCCGCCCCCTTTTTTTTCTATCTTTATACAGTATACTGCATCAGGGCTATCTGGCCAGTACAGGTTGTGGTTATTTAAGCCCCCAAAGCAAATGTAGTTGGACATCTTGACTTAATCATTGTGAAATCAAGTAGTGGTCCAAGTAGTGCAGTGTTGTTGGGGGGGGGTCTTTATAGCATGATGCCCAGGAGGAGTCCAAAGGGTTAATGGCAACATATCAGTTCTCTGGCACTTGGGATTGTATGCAAAATGGTCCTGCTGTCAGGCAGATGGTGATGCTCTTCTTTCATTGTCTGTTTGACTTCCCAGCCCTTCCTAAAAATAAATTAAGGCCATATTGGGAACCAGTGATTTTATTGCTGGCAGGACTTCATAACGGAGGAAACAGAGTAGATGATGGCTACCAGCTCTGCGTGGCCTGTAGGTCTTGCCTCAAAGTTAATCTGTATCCCAATAAGGGATGCTATGGAGGTCAAAATCCCTCCTTCTCTCACCATCTCCTCATAATTCCATTCCAGTTTTGCTAAATGGAATCCATGGAATGTTCCGGAAGGAGAAGGATGGGTCATCAAGATTTGTCATTGTTATTTTTGATCCTTTTTTTGTCATGCCAGACTCTTCACGATCCCATTTGGAGTTTTCTTGGCGATGGTGCTGGAGCTGTGCACCATTTCTTTCTCCAACTCTTTTTACAGATGAAGAAACTGAAATGAATAGGGTTAAGTGACTCGCCCAGGGGGCCATAGCTAGTGAGTGTCTGAGGGCAGATTTGAAATTCCTCAAATGAGTCTTTCTGACTCCAGGCCTGGTGCTCTAACCACTGGGAAACCTAGCTGCCCAATAAAAAAGAACTTTATTTTTCAAAATAAAAAGTATTTTAGGGGTTTTTAAGGCATTTATTTATTTGGGGAAGCATGTTGAATCTTTAGAAAGTGGAATAAGAAGGCCATAGATTTAGAAATCAAGGGGCCATAGAGGCCAGCAAGTGGAAGACCCTCAATTTCACCCCTGAAGTCTTCAGACGTTAAGTGAATGGCCCAACATCACCCAGGATTTTAAGTAGACTAGGTAGGATTTGAACGTGAATCCTGTGATTTCAAACCCTTAAAGTGGTTTTTTTTCCCATTTTTAGCATTTTCCAAATTTGAAAGAGAAAACAACTTTCTTAAATCATCAAACAGAATAAAAATAACACTTTAATGAATACCTTTCAAAGGCTGTAGAACTCTAAAGCTATTTACAAGCTTTGGCTTTATTTCATTTTTCTCTCATTTTCCTTTTAAAATAGTTTCCATTTTTAATCTCAGGTTTGGAGATGGCTCTCTCCATCCCATCCCAGAAGTCTAACAGGGCTGGATGATTAGGAGATGTGGAGAGTGCCAGGCAGATAAAGGGTATTATGGGATTTTACAGCCAGCCATGCTGTGGCCACCCACCGGAAGGAAAACAGATTTGGCTTTAGCCTTCCAGGCTATGGTGCAGTGCCCAGTCTGTCTCCCCACTGTGTCCCAGGCTGTCAGGTAATGTTGAAATGTAAGATGCACCTCTTCTCTCCAGGTCTCTATCTTAATTACCCAGATTCTTGCATCTCAGAATTTATCTCTCACGGTCCATAAGGCACAGATCCTGGGAAAGAGAAGGGCTGCGAGAGAAAGGCGGGTTACTCTGTGGGAAACTGGGAACTGGCCCATCCAAAAGGAGAGGCACCCACCAATGTGGTAATTCACCATGATGGAAGGGACTTGGGAATTTCTGATAGAAGGTGTAGTGAGAATAACCTCCTTGTAGCCCAAGCCTTGACCCAAACTCAAGGATTGTGGACCAGAACCAGTCACCTCCTCTAAAGCAGTCAGAAACAAGACAAGCACCTTGGAGAGAGCATTGACTTTCTGGTTAGAGGATGTTGGAGCCACCATTGTGACCCTGGGCAAGTCACTTCCTTTCTGGGACTGAGTTTTGTTACCTGACAAAGGAAGGGATCAGAGGACGTGGCTCTGAATTCCCTTTCAGGTTCAATGAATTCCTTGCCTGTGTGGTCTCGAGTAAATTCTCTAATCTCTTTGTCTCTCAGTTTCCCCATCTGTAAAATCAGGGGGTTGCCTCTGAGGCCCCTCTCAGCTTTAGACTTACCATCCTTAGTCTAACAAGCAGCAGGAGCACAATCAAATAATCAGCACTGAGAGGAACCTTAGAATTGTTAGAGGGGAAGCAACAACTTAGAATCAGAAAGACCTGGGTTCAAAACCTGCCTCTGAAAAAGAGGATCCATATGACCCCGCCTAAGTCATTTTTCCCTCGATTTCCTCATTTGCAAAAATGAGGAGAATTGGATCTGATGGTTTCTAAGATCCCTTTTAGTTCCAAATCTGTGATATATCATACAAAGACCTCAGAGTGTACATAGTTTAACCCTTTACTGAAGAAAAATCATCTCTACAACATCCCTGACAGGCAGCCATTCAGTCCTTGGTGCAGCTCAAAAATGGCAGCCCAAGAGACAAGTAGCTGAAGGTTTTCACTGCCATAAAGCTGAACAGTCCTCTCTCCACATCACACTTAAGTGGCGATTCCTCCTGCTGTCTGGATTCAAACCCAAGCCTAACCCTTTTCCAGGACTAGATAGGATGGCACCATATCCAAGTTCTGCTTTAGAAAGTTCTACTTGGAAAAACTTATTCTCCTGAAGTCCTTCTGGAATAGAGTCTTATTTGTTGCCCTTCAGTTGTTTCAGTCACATCCAACTCTTCGTGACCCCATTTAGAGATTTGTTTTTGGCAAAGATTTTGGAGTGGTTTGCCATTTCTGTCAGCTCATTTTCCAAATGAGGAAACTGAGGCAAACGGGAGAAGTGACTTGGTCAGGGTCACACAGCTATTAAGTACTTGTCTGAAGATGGATTTGAACTGAGGTCTTTCAAACTCCAGGTTTAGCACTCTACTGTGACAAAGACAGAGACTCACTGATTAATACCAGATTCCATCACAATAGCCCCTTTTTAAAAGCATCACCAGAAGAGATAATGTACCAATACAAACTAGGCTTTGCTCAGGACTCCGGAATAGGTATGAGGAACAAATTACTGATCTTCTACCTCAGTCAGAACTAGTTATAAGTGAAACACTTGATCTCCAGGAGGAGATTTTGGACCAATAGAGACGGCATTTCATCTCCCCTCACTGAGGGGTCTGGTTTGGAGCAGCTGTTTGGGATGTTGTATCTGAGCAAGGCACTGGAACTCCATCACTTCCCTCCACTGGGTGGATGTGGCTGGTTCTGCCCAAAAGGAGGACAGATTTGACTGGTTCTGGCTTTAGAGGGCAGAATCAGGTGAGACAGACATGAGTTACAGAGAGTTAAGTTTATGTTGCTGTCAGAAGAAAAAGAGCCCCCAAACGCCCTAACATTAAGGACGTACAAGTAATAGAATGGGCATCCCCAAGAAGCAATGGGTCCCTCCTTCTTGGGATTCTCCAAGGATGACATCTGGGATCCAGTGATTATAGTGAAACTCCATTCAGTTATTAGGGGAACTAAATGGCTGTTGAGATTCCTCCTCCAATTCTGTGATTCTCTAACATATACCAAATGATATCAGCTCTTCTAACTTTTACACACTTCCTAATCTTTCGCAGGTTCATGTATGGGTCACAGGTATTTCAAAATTAATGCATAACTTATTGGTAGTCCATAAATGATCAACGTGATTCTTCATTCTCTCCAGCGTACTGGGCTTTTTCCTAGTCCTATAATTCTCTACATTCAACACCATTCCATAGTTTAGACTATCCTGAGAAAGGAACCGAATATGGTGTCTCTATAGGCAGTACTCCAACAATTGCTGGTGAGTCTATCCTTAATCTAAGAGAGCCAATCAAATTCATGGTGCTACTTCCCTGAAATCATGTGCCTCCCTAGAACTGAGATGCATTTTGAGATTTCGAGTCAGAGAACCTCACTCTCTTCCTAGCCAACCCAACCATCTGAATATTTTACGCTAATAGCAGAGGACAAATCGATGCCCCTAGCTCATCAAATTCCGGCTTCTGTCCTTTCCCGAAGCTAATTCTAGAACTGGGCCATTTTGACTATTCTCTTCTCTTCCAGAGCCATTCTGCTCAGGAAATTCCTCTTCTTTGGAGAGAAGGTCTCAAACATGGAGTTACCTGGGAGGCAAGCCACTAGGCTATATGTATGCACCCTGGAAATTCCCCCTTTCTAATAAGGATGGCAGGATTCACAAATGACATTTCCCTTTGCTACTCTAAAAAGTACTGCTACATTCTGGTCTAGATTTGGGCCTTTTCATTTAATCACTCATCTCCTTGGGCTATATGTAAAACAACTGGAAACAGTACATATTCATCAGTCAGGGAAATGGCAAAGCAAGTTTTGGCAAATGTAATGGAATATTAATGTGTTTAAGAAAAGATGAATCTAATGCCAAGAAGCATGGGAAAACACATGAACTCATGATAAGGGAGATTAGCAGAACTAGCAACACAATACACGTAATAGCCATAACAATTGTATAATTTAAAATCTGTTGCCCTAAAAAAGAACTACATTTCTTGGGAGCCCACTGACTTCCTGTCCTAACATATTTCCTGTAGAGAGAGAATATTAGCGAGTGGGCAGGCCTCTTGGTCATCTTTGGCATGAGAACAGCAAGCATGGTGATGGTGGTAAGCTAAGGATGGGGATTTTAAAATGGGCTAATCAGCCACGGGCATGTGGTCTTTATTTTGTATCCTCTTTGTATCCCTATTTCTAGTGATCATTTACTAAATCCCTTAAAATATAATATTACTTTTATTGACATTTAATTTTAATTTTTACACAACGTACTTGGAAAGAATAAAAAATAAAATTGAATGTTTTGAAGCTATGATGACCAAGCTTGACTCCAAAGAAAAAATATAGGAAAGCACCTCTCCTCGATGTTTTACAAGGCTGGAGGGCTGTGAGTATGGAACACTGCACGTGCTATCTATTGTTCATCCTTCATTTTCAAAGAGAACCAGTGATGTCATGGGGTGATGTCTTAACTCGTGTGTGACTTGGATCGAAGTGAGGCAGAGTTGCCCAAAGTCATCAGCCTCACTCCCTCTTCCAGAATCATCCAAATCCATTGGCAAGACAAAAGCAAAGACATCTCAGGTGATGGCCTGAGATGCATTATATGACCTTGCGGTCTTCAATGTCTAACCAAGCTCTAAGGACTCCATAGTACCTGCTCTGGCTACCTCCATGGCCATTATTGGAATGAATTGTTCTCCTCTGCCTATTCAGCTCAGGGAAGTCTTCTTGGGTTTGGGATTGAGGAGGGGTGCATTAAGAGATGCAAATGAAGCAAAAACTGAGATAACCAACCACACAAGTAAAACCCAGTGGAATTGCTCATCAGCTATAAGGTGAGGGAGAGGAGAAGAGGGAGAAGAACATAAATCATGTGACCATGGAAAAAGATTCTAAATGAAATAATTAAATATTTTTTTCAATTAAAAAACTGAGATAGCCATATATGAATGTACAGTCATTTCCAAGGATTGTCCTTCTTGGACCACATAGGAGAAGGTGTGTTTTCTTCACTATGACAGCCAATAATGATGTCCTTTTCATCCTACCTTGTTCTCTACCACCACCTGGAGCACTCAGGAAGTTTCCAGAAGAAATGTGGGAATGAAAAGCACCAAATATGAGCACAAAGTAATGAACTTCTTCAGCAATCCTTCCTCCCAACAGTCACTGCCAACTTTTAGATTATAGGATTATTGACTTGGAACTAGAAGAAGTCCTTGGCCCTAGAGGTTAAGCGATTTGTCTATGATTATACCAATAGTTAATGTTTGAAAGATTTGACCCCAGATCTTCCCGGTCCCAAATCCAATGTTCTATATATCAGTACATTCTGGGGAAGTGCCAATTACTGGGATTCAATCAGATATCGTATCTTTAGTTCTCTCGGTAGGATGCCAACGGACATGTCCATACCCTCCATAGAAGGTTCTTAAAGCTTCCAAAGGCTCCCTTCACCAGACTGAAATCACCAAGACAACTTTCACGTCTTCACCTAAGGAAAGCTGGCTTAGGGCAGATGTTCAGCTTGGAGTCTTGGGGGGGGGGGGTTGGGGTGATGGTGATGGTTATCATCTCAGTTCTCCATGTGAACAGTTTGTCTGTGATCTTGAACAACATGCTCTGGGCCTCTCTGAAGCTCTTATTTAAAATCTTGTTCTTGGGGGCACCTAGGTAGCTCAATGGATGGAGAGCCAGGCCTAGAGACAGAAGGTCCTGAGTTCAAATCTGGCCTCTGACACTTCCTAGCTGTGTGACCCTGGGCAAGTCACTTAACCCTCATTGCCTAGCCCTTACCACTCTTCTGCCTTAGAACCAATACACAGTACTGATTCTAAGACAGAAGGCAAGGGTTTAAAAATAAAATAAATTAAATTAAAACCATTTTTTAACCCCAATCTGTTCTGTAGTGCACCACAGTACTTACATGGTGATAAGGCTCTAATCCTTACTAGGCTTCTTTTTTTTTTTTTTCTTACTAGGCTTCTGCTGAAATAGAAACTTGGACCAAGCCATTACAAAACCTTTGAAAGTCCTGAAGATCATGAAATAAAGAGCTGCTTTGGGGAATAATCTTGAGGTCACTTCTTTAAATACTTTAAATTACTTTTGAATTTCAATGGCATCAATCCATACTGAGGGTTTTTTTAAATTAATTCTTACTTGGCTTATTACAGTAGTCTTCCAATGGATGTACCAGTTTTCAGATTTCTTTCTTCCTGTTTAACCAATCCCCCACTTGAAGAGGAAGAATAGTAGAAAGAGAAATGATTTGGGAATCAAAGGAACCTGAGTTCAAATCCTATCTAAAACACTATTTGAACAAATTACCTAATATCTTTAGACCTCAGTTTATTCAATTATAAAATGGGGGGTTGAACTTAATGGCTTTGGAAGACCCTTCCAGCTAAAGATCTATGATCCTAAGATCCAGAGAAATCTTCTTAAATCACAGATCTTCTCATGCTACAATATCCTGCTAAGAAATCTTTGGTGGGCCTTCATAAAGTCCAAATACCTTAACCTGGTATCCAAGATCCTTCATGATCTGGCTGTAGCTTACTTGCCCTGCTCGAGTCTAACAGAATTCCTTGCCATGTGTCCTGTGATTATTTTTTTTAAATCCCTTACCTTCCGTCTTGGAGTATTGGCTCCAAGGCAGAAGAGTGGTCAGAGCTAGGCAATGGGGGTCAAGTGACTTGCCCAGGGTCATACAGCTGGGAAATGTCTGAGGCCAGATTTGAACCCAGGACCTCCCGTCTCTAGGCCTGACTCTCAATCCACTGAGCCATCCAGCTGCCCACCCCCCCACCCCCGTGATTATTTAATGACCTACACTGCTCTCCTTTTCCAGAATCACTGAGGAAGTTGAAAGTAACATCAGTGGCCATCTAATCTAATGAATACCTACAAGGTAATCAATTTCCACTATAATATCCCTAACAAGTGGTGGTCTAGACTCTTTGAAGACCTCTGAAGACAGCCCCATTCTTTTTTGGGACAACTCTGATTATTAGAGAGTTTGTCATGATGTCATTCCTACATTTGTGTCTCCAACTTCTACCAATTGATCCTTGCTCTGGAGTTAAGTATTAAAAGTCTAATCGCAATTCCATATAATATCCAATCACATACTTGAACACAATCATCATGCCCCCAAGCCTTCTCTTCTCTAAGCTAGACATCCCCATTTCCTCCAGCTGATCTTCATAAGCCTGGTCTAAAGACCCATTACCACCTTGGTTGCTCTTCTCCGAATCATCTCTGCATTATCAACATTCTTTTTAAAATGTGACAACAGAACCAAACCCGATACTATAGTTATGGCTTCAGCAGGAGTGAGACTACTATCTTCTTAAATCTGGATATCAGATTTTTTCACTACAAATTAAATTTGCAAATTAAAATTGTAACCACTATGACATACTGCTAACTCATATAATGACTTTTTCATGTCTGTCTCCTTTTCCTGATCTCAGAATAAGGAATCGTTAAAGTTCTCTTGATTTTGAGTAAAAATCTTGCACAACAATATGGTTCTTTAAGGTTTACAAGGAACTTTCCTAACAAAAATTTGAGTTAGATTTTTAAAGATTTTATTAATGTGCTTTGTTTTTACATTTCAAACATAGGTTGTTCCCTTTTTGTGGAAGGTCTCATAACAAAGTATAACATTCAAGTAAAACTAATAACCAAGATTTCATCTGAAAGTACATACAATATTGGCATCGCCATCTTTCTATTTTTTTAAACTTTAGCCATTCTATTTAAATAATATTTTATTTCTCCCCAATTACATGTAAAAATGATGTTTAACATTCACTTTTTAAAAAACGTTAAGTTCCAAATTCTCTCCCCTCTTTTCTATCCTGCCTCTTTCACTCCCTCTAACTTTCCTCTCTCCCTGAGATGGTAAGAAATCTGGTATAGATTTTCCACATTCAATCACATAAAAGATTTTTCCATATTAGTCATTTGTGAGAGAGTTCTTAAATAAAAAGAAGAAAGTAGAATATACTATATATAATATATGTACGATATGTTCAGCCTGCATCCCGACTCGATTAGTTCTTTGTCAGAGGATACATTACGAGTCTCCAGGATTGTCTTGTATCACCACGTTAGTGAGAATAACTAGATCATTCACCGTTGTTTGCCAAAAAATATTACTGTCATTAAGCACAATGTTCTTTTCATTTTACTTTGCATCAATGTATGTAAGTCTTTCCAGGTTTTTCTAAAATAATCCTGCTGGTCATTTCTCTTTTGTTTGTTAGGTTTTTTTATGATTTTATTGAATTGATTAATTTAGAACATTTTTCCAGTATTACAAAAACCATGTTCTTTCCATCCCCTTCCCGCAACCCCCTCCCATATCTGACACACTTGTCTTTTCCTAAAGCACACTAGTATTCCATCATAATCTTATACTAGAACTTGTTCAGCTATTCCCCAATTCCCTCAGTTTCTAGTTTTTGTTACCACAAAAAAAAAAGAGTTACAATAAGTATTTTTGGACAAGTAGGTCCTTTTCTCTTTTAAAAAAAATCTGTTTGGGATATACACCTTGTGTTGATCTTGCCGGATCAAAGGGTATGCACAGTTTTATAATTCTTTGAGATAGTTTTGACATAGATTTTGCAAACTTTGGCATCCCCATCTTACAGATAAAGAAACTGAGGTCATATTGTTTCCCTGCTTCAGTTTATTTCATCTGTTTTCCATTACTCTGTCTATTTCAAGTCCTCAGAATTCTTCATAATTTTGAAGAACTCTGTCTTGTTCCTGACTACTTATCTCACTTAGTGTCTAAAATGGGATGGACTTGTCTCTTCATTGCAAGTTTAACTGGAGTATCTACCATCTCTCTCTCTCTCTCTCTCTCTCTCTCTCTCTCTCTCTCTCTCTCTCTCTCTCTCTCTCTCTCTCTCTCTCTCTCTCTGTCTCTTTCTCTCTCTCTCTCCTCTCTTTCTCCTCCCCTCCCTCTCTCTCTCCCTCTCTCTCTGTCTCTCTCTCCTTCTTTCCCCCTCTCTGTCTCTGTCTCTCTCTCCCTCTCTCTCTCCCTCTCTCTCTGTCTCTCTCTGTCTCTGTCTCTCTCCCTCTCTCTCTGTCTCTCTCCCTCTGTCTCTCTCTCTCCCATATAGTCTCAGCTTTTGCCTTTTGTTTTTCTGCCTCCATGTTTGTCCATAGTGGTTCCTCTGCAGCTGAACCACTTTCTTCTTGCCCTGAACTCCAGGTGGGGTTCCCAACGCCGCCTCTTTCCACAAAGGTCTCGCTGATTCTCGGCTAAGCTCTCTTTTATGCTCTGACAATATTCTCTATCCATAAGCCTATGTTATCGTGACTTTTGCTCCTGCTACCTCCCCTCCTCAACTGCAAACTACTTGTGGGTACGACCACTTTATAGACCTTTTTCTCACCCCTGTAGCACTTAGCAGAAGACACTGCCTGTTGCAAATGTTCAATACATAGCTGACAGCTGAACAAGTGAGTTAGAAGTAGTGAAGCATTTATTGACTGGGGAGAATATGGAAGGTGGGAGAAATAGCCTAAATCTGGACTAAAAAGAAGTCAGTTCGAGCTGTGGTCCAAGGATTATAACGTTTCCTAATCCATGTTTTCATTTAATTTTCTTTTTTATTATGAACTTAATCATAAATAAGAACAAGTTATTATAGAAAAAGAAAATACATACATTACAGACTAAAAGTGCACATCAGATTGAACAAGGTTGGAGCACAATAACCAGGCTTCTGGTCCCTTCTGAACTTATTTTATTTTCTGCTGTGTCCTGCTAAGCATCTTAAAGAAGACAGCCTCATTATTGATGACCGAGCAGGCTGAGGCTAGTGGGTTTTGCAATTAATTCATGGATCCTTCAGTCGTGGGGGGAAAGTGTTTATGCAATTTGGAGACTAGTGGAGATGTCACTCCCTTGCTTTTGATTAGGCCAACTCATTAGTGAGCTAGTCTGCCCAATTTTCCTTTGCTCTCGTCTTATCTGCCTGCCTGCTTTTACTTATGTCTCTCTTCCTGGGACGTTTCATTCCCTGTGCTTTTTGCTGTCTACTTGGAACCAACCAACACTCACTGATAACATCGAGGTCGTCTCTGGTGCTCCGTCCAGCTGTGCTCCAGTGGCGCCGTGGACCACAGTTCTTCATCTATGGTGTTTTCTTAATACATGTCCTAACTCTGCAAAAGACAACAGTTTAAGCTTTTCTAGCATCCATTTGTTTTGCTTATTTTAGCTCAAGATTGCACTCTCCTTGTCCTTGAACCAAAAGCTAAACATAATGTGTTCTTTTTTTCTAAATTTGTCTTCCAGTTTTGCATAAGAGAAACAGAACAAGAAAAGTAAAGAAGCACCTGAAATCCATTCTTGGCTTACAGTTTCAGGGTTTAAACCTCCTCCACCCAGTTATCAGACTGATCTTCCTGAAACATAAATTGAACCATGTTACCACCCTCATTCAATCAACTCCTGTAGCTCCCTATTGCTTCCAGGATCAAATATGAAACCTCTGTTTTGTTTTGGTTTTTTAATACCTCACACAACCCCCCCATTCCCCAATGACACTGGCCTTTTTACTGTTGTCTGGACACATTTCTCCCTCTCCTGACTCCATTCGTTTTCCTATGCCTGGGATGCTCTTCCTTCTCATTTCTGCCTCCCAGCTTTTCTGACATCCTTCAGTTCAAGGATCACCTAAAATCTTACATCCCACAAGATACCTTTTCTAGTCAACTTCAATTTTAGTGTCTTTCCTTAGATATTTTCTCTAATTTATCATTTATATGTATATAGATTTATATGATGTACATAAATACCACACATACTCATCATATACACACCCACAAGATCCACACTCACACAAG
Organism: Monodelphis domestica; assembly: GCF_027887165.1. Classification (NCBI taxonomy): domain Eukaryota; kingdom Metazoa; phylum Chordata; class Mammalia; order Didelphimorphia; family Didelphidae; genus Monodelphis; species Monodelphis domestica. Next base: position 525,311,070 of record NC_077228.1, read on the forward strand.
TGTGTGTGGGGGGAGAGAGAGACCTTGTTTTTACACAGTTGTTTGCATGTTATCCCCGCCACCCCATGCCCATGCCCAGTAGATGATGGGCTCCTTTGAAATCTCTCTCTCTCTCTCTCTCTCTCTCTCTCTCTCTCTCTCTCTCTCTCACTTTTTCCTCTTTCTTTTTCACCATTCTCTCTCATTCTCTTTCATTCTCTCTCTCACTCTCTTTCTCTCACTCTTTCTCTTTCTCTCCATTCTCACTCTCATTATCTTCTTATCTTTCATTCTCTCTCTCCCTCTCTCCCTCTCTCTCTCTCTGTTTCTCTCTCTCTCTCTCTCTGTCTCTCTCTCTCACTTTTTCCTCTTTCTTTTTCACCATTCTCTCTCATTCTCTTTCATTCTCTCTCTCACTCTCTTTCTCTCACTCTTTCTCTTTCTCTCCATTCGCACTCTCATTATCTTCTTATCTTTCATTCTCTCTCTCCCTCTCTCTCTCCATTCTTTCTCACTCTCTTTCTCTCATTCTCTCTCATTATCTCACTTTCTCTTTCTTTTTCTCCATTCTCTTTCATTCTCCTTCTTTCATTCTCTCTCTTGCTCTCTCCCTCTCTTTATATGTGTGTGTGTGTGTGTGTGTGTGTGTGTCTTTTCTGGAATATTCAGCCTTTAGCACAGTGCATGGAATGCAGTGGATGCTTAATAAGTGCTTGTTGACTGGCAGAATAAATTATTTAAAATACCAGGGCATTAAATGCAAGATAGGTGAAGAATAGGCATATTTAATTTTTTAATATTAATACTTATTTTTGAGTTTTCTCAATCCCCCTTATTTCCCATTATATCCCAGCCCTTTCTCCCATCTGACGAGCCATCCCTTATAACAAAGTATAAAAAAAAGAAAACAATGAAAGGAAAAAGGAAGTTGTTCAGCAAAACTAAACAGCAGAGCTGATCATATATACAGTGTTCCACACCCATGGTCCCCCACCTCTGCAAACAAAACAGGGAGAAGAATTCTCATTTTACTCCTCTGGGACAAAGCTTTGTCTTTATAATCATGAAGCATTTAAAAGAAAAATAAATTCTGTTCTCACCATTTATGTCATCATAGTCACTGTGCATATTGTGTTCCTGGTTCAGTTCAGTTCATCTGTTTTGCATTCCTCTGTATATTCAAGGTCTTGAGAATTCTTCACGTAGTCATCAGTTCTTACAGCACAGTAATATCCCATTGCCTTCCATCTAACTTCTCTGACAATATTGCATCTTCTATGTAGTTGAAACTAGATAAATGTTTATGGAATTGAATTTCGAGAATTTATCTCAGTTTATCTTGTAAATTGTGTATCTTCAATCAATAAACAAACATTTATTGAATGTCTGCTAAGCACCGGTTAGAGGGTTTACATCCTACGCTGGGTCAGTTCACCTCGGGGTATTTCAACATCCCATATACCAAGAAAAAAATGGTGGCAGTAAAGAAAGTGGGTGATGCTACCAGTAAATCAGTGGTCCAGTCCTCCATGAGAATAATTAAACCTTCATGGAGAATTTTTTTTCCACAGGTCGGTTATGAACGCTGCCTCCTTTTCCAGATGGGAAATGTATTTACAGAAATGTAAAGGGCTCATCCCTCCCCCAAGGCATGTCTTCCAGAGTCTAAGAAATGTTGATAATAATAAAAAATAATAAATAGTTAATGATACTTTAATTGCAGAACAAAATAAAGACAGTCTATAATACAAAATATCCTACTCCACAAATCAGGGGTAGGGGCAGCCCTAATACACTAGAAAACAGGAAGAAAAATAATAATAGTGAATATCTAATATTTATATGGTGTTTACTATGTGCCAGACAGTGTTCTAAGTCTTTTATAGTTATTCTCTTATTTGATGCTCATGACAACACTGGGAACTATGTACTATTATTATCCCCATTTTACAGATGAAGAAACTAAGACAAATAGGGGTGAGTGACTTTCTTAAGGTCACATAGCTAGTAAGTGTCTGAGGCCAGATTTAAATAGAGGCTTTCCTGGCTCCAATGCTCTACCCACTGTGCTCTTAGATGCCTTATAGTGGATCATTACTACCTCCAGACCCCCAAAGATCACTGGAGAAATGTAGGGAATCCAGGGCTTCTGGAGATTTCAGGTCTAGGATTCCAGACTGGTACTCCCTAGTACCATGAGTCAATCCTGTGCTTATAAGGCACCTACTGTGTGCTAGACAATATGTCAGGTGTGAGTCATTCAGTGATAAAGACTGAAGCGATCTCTATTTGCAAGGAGTCTACGTGACAATGAAGGAGACCACAAATACATCTAGAAAAGTACATAACATAGTTATAAAGTAGGTGAAATCAAATGCATACAAAGGAGAGAAATCTGAGATAGCTTGGGAGGAAGGGCTCCAACCATCAGGGAGAGCTGGGCAAGAGAGGCTTGGGGCAGAAGATGGTGTTTTAATTGCCTTTTCAAAGAAGAGAGGGTCTCCATGCCATGGAGGCAAGAGGGCAATGCATGGTAGGCATAGGAGATGGTCAGTGCAAAGGGTGCAAAGACAAAGGTGAGAGATGAAGGACCAAAGAGAAGACCAGTTTGGCTGGATGACAGAACAGGCAGGGATATGATGTTCAATAAGGCTAAAAAGGTAAATTGAGATCAGGAATGAAGGACCAAAGAGAAGACCAGTTTGGCTGGATGACAGAACAGGCAGGGGTATGATGTTCAACAAGGCTAAAAAGGTAAATTGAGATCAGGAATGAAGGACCAAAGAGAAGACCAGTTTGGCTGGATGACAGAACAGGCAGGGGTATGATGTTCAACAAGGCTTAAAAGGTAAATTGAGGTCAGATTGTCTAAAGCTTTGAGAACTAACTGAAGGAGTTCGCGTTTCATCCTAAAGGCAATAGGGAGCTGGAGCTGCCTTATTCATTAATTTATTAGTTTCTTGATTGGGGGAGTCACATAGTAAGAACTGTGCTTAAGCAAAGTTGTCTTGGCAACTGTAGGTAGGAAGGACTTGAATGGGAAGACACTTGAGGCAAGGAAAAAACTGAAGAGCCTTTCCCAATCATTTCAATGGCAGGTGATGAGGCTCCGAACGAAGGTGAAGTGAGAGGAAAGTTCAGCTGGGAGAAATGCTGTGAAGGTAGGAAAGCTTAGAAAGACCGTTGCAAGATTTGACATCTGATTGGCTATGTGGTATGGAAAGGAGTCCCAAATAATGCCAAGATTATGAACCAGAGAAACGGGAAGGATGGTGATGCCTTTGACAGAAGGCAAGGGAGAAAAAATGACGAGTTCAGTTTTAGACATGTTGATTTTAAGAATCTCTAGCACACCCCGCTTAAAATGTCCAATCAGCAATTGGTGTTGCATGACTGGAGCTTGGGAAAACCAGGCTGGATGTGTAGATCTAGGTGTGATCTGCATACATAGAGATGATCATTAAATTCATGGGAATCAAGGAGTTTTCTGAGAATGCCAAGGGAGAAGGGAGGAGGACCTACGGGTGTCTTTGGCTTCACTCAAGGTGGTATCATAAGGATAATAAGCAGTAAGGAGACTGAAGTCAGAGAAGAGGAACCAGATGAAAATAACATCACAAAAGCCCAGAGAGGAGAGAATGTCCAGGAGGAGAGGGTGACCAACAGTGCCAAACGCAGCAGCTAGATCAAGGGGGATGACTGAGAAAAGACAATGAGATTTGGCAATTTAAGAGATTGTTGGTGACATTAGAAAGAGAAACTGTTGTTAGCCCCAGAAGATTTCCTGTCCAAGACTTCAGCCTGAGGTTGTGTTGATCCTCTCCAGTGTGGCTGTGTGGAGGAGGGAAAGGAAAGACCGAACTATGAAGGGGGCCTTTATGTTCCAACATCACCCCTGCCCAAGAGCAATGGACTTCTGGAGTCATGTACTGGGGCTGTTTTGTTGGGGATTTTTTGGTCCAAAATGTCAACTTTTGCTCCCAGAAGACCAGCTAATGGAAGGTGCTAATGACCTCATGTTAACGACCCAGGTGGCTTTGCCATCCCACTGGGACTAGAATACAGTGCCCAGCACTATTGCCGAGTTGAACGCAACCGTCTTAAAACATTCTGACTGACACCTTCTGACTCATTCTTGGCAGGGTCTGGTAAAGCCTCCAGAGTCTGAGGAAGAACAGATCTATGAAAAAGCCTATTTTGGTGGCTGAAATGTCAGGCGTTTCCTGGTTGAGCTCAGTAGCCTTCCCTTTACATCCACTCAATACAATGATTTCATTTTTCTCCCTGCTTGTCAATAATTGTCATCCTTTGTGGGTAAGTTGAGAACAAATGTAGCTTTGTGGCTGACTAATCAAACAATAACTGCCTCCGTTTCCTTCTCTCTTTGTCTTGTGTTGGGGCAGTCTTCAATAATACAGGGCTCAGTATTATCAGGCATCCGCACAATGGCAGATCATTATTTGGTCAATTCTCTGTGGAAACCAGTCATCAAAAAGGAATTCATAGTATATTAGATCATATATTTTGAGCTGGACCTTAGAAATCATCAAATTCCAATTTTCCTGAGGTTCAGAGAGGTTAATTCACTTGACTAAGGTCATATAGCTATTAAAGGTCTGGCTCCAGGGCTTCCTCCACTTCACATCTAGGATTCGATCCGCCACAGCATGTACTCTCAAATTCCTTTGCTTCATCCCCAGGCCTATTTCTACTTAATTCCTTCTGAACAAACCTTAGCTAAAGTCCCACTGAGCAAATGGATGGTTGCTTTATTCTTCAGACTACTCGAATCCTTGAGCAGTATCAATGATATAGCGGATAGGGAGATGGCCTTGGAGTCAGCAAAACTCAGATTCAGATTTGGCCTCCAACTCATACTGGCTATATGACCTTAGGCAAGTCATGTAATCTTGGAATAACTGATAAATATTTATCAAATGCCTACTAAGTTGTAGGCACTGTCCTAAGTACTGGGGATTCAAAAAGCAGCAAAAGACAGTCCCTGCCTTCAGGGAACTTACAATCAAACAACTTCCTAAGACTATGATTTGCAAAGAATTTCATTCCCATTCCACCCACCCCCATCCCTGTTAGACAATTAATTCCTTGAAAGGAAGATTGTTTTTTTTTCTTATTGTCTTTCCTGGGATATTCAGCACTTATCACAGTGTTTAGAGTATGATATCTTCTTAAGAAATTCTTTTTGATAGACAGAATAAATATAAATATTAGGGAGTTTAATATAAGTAATTTTAGAGTAGACTCTAAAAGATCACTCTAGTGCAAATATTAATAATATGGAAATGGGCCTTGATCAATGACACATGTTAAACCCAGTGGAATTTTGCATCAGATACAGGAAGGGGGTGGTGGAAGGGGAGGGAAAGAAAATGAGTCTTGTAACCATGGAAAAATATTTTCAATCATTTAATTAAATAAAAATTTAACAATATAAGGGAAGTAAGTCAATCCTACCCTGGTAAGGGAAGCTTCCTCATTGTGGATTTCCTACAAAGTTCTAGAACCTCCTCCCAATCCCTCCAAAATTCAGCCTCATCACAACATGCTAATAGGACAAGGACCAGAGAAAAGGCAGCATTCTCAGCTACAAGATAGCACAATAGGTAAAAAGGTATCCCAATAGTAGGAGTGAGGAAGTCAAATGAATTTATCTAGTTAATGAACGTGTATGTTGCTCCTTATTTCTTAGATCCATCTCACTCTTCACTGTATTGAGCCTTCTGATGAAAGATAAGAGTCAGATGATCAAGAGAAGGAAGCATGTGGTCCCATTTATTACTTAGTAGAAGAAAGGATCATGGTAGGATAGATCTGGGAACTGAGCCAAGCTAGATCATGCATGGTGGCTGGACTCCTGTATTCTTCTGAAATGAGGCCAAATGTTGAATATCAGTCATTAATGTGTGACAGCCGGTGTGAAACCATGAACCTGGGATTGCTACTTGGTTGTGGGTGGGAGAAATGGAATCCTGGGCGTGATTAATCGCCATCAGGTAACACACTTCTCGACATATGTCTCTGGTATTGAGAAAATTGGCAAAATCCATTTTTTGCATAAATGCTCTCTTTTTGCATTTTTCACAATTTCCATTTTTCCTTTTCAGTTTTGCCTGTTCACATAAGAGATTTTAGTATAAACTGACAGCCTTGGAAACTAAAGTCTGTTGGGGTTTCCCTCACTCCTCCCCCCACAAAGAGATGGTTCACACCTGAAGCTTGCATGAGATCATGTTGATGGCCAAGATATTTCCTTCTTCCATGCTATAGAATGGTTCCAAGTCCTGCTGCTGAGCTTGAAACATTGTCTTCTGAACATCTGATTGACGCCTCCCTACTGGTTTGTTGGCAGGGTCTGGTAGACCTCCAGAGTCAAGGGATTGATTTAGCTGAATTGAAGAGGAGGGCTGAACAATTATCTAATGACTCTTTGGATAGTGTTGGCACCCAGGGTGGAGCGAATATGGATGTACCATTCAATTAGAGGGGTCAAGATTTGGATGTCTCTGCATCCCTAAACCCACTTATTCAGAGCAAAAGGAAATTGCTTTTTCCTTCAAAGTGCTTCCTCTCAGTATCATCCACCTGGTCACAGATTTAGAGTTAGAAGGGACATGAATGAGTGAATGAATGAATGAATGAATGAATGAGTGAGTGAATGAATGAATGAATGAATGAGTGAGTGAATGAATGAATGAATGAGTGAGTGAATGAATGAATGAAAAGCATTTATTGAACACTTCCTGTGTTTGAGGCCCTATATGAAGAATTAAGGATATGAATAAATGATATCATTCCTGTCCTCAAGAAGTTTAATTCTAATGAAAGAGATACACATATAGAGGTGTGGTCGCAAAGCAAGAGAGCATTGGGGATGACATTGAGCCATAGGATACTTAATTCCCATTCCTTGCCGTAGCATGGCAACATTGGTTGGAGAGCAAGACATGGAAAGGAAGAAATGAAACATCAGCCAGGCAGATTTCAGATGGCCAGGATGGAATATTATGTAGAATGTGAAGTTGTCCTCATCTACAGTTAAGTATCCTGATCTGGTTCTATTTGCACTAAGATGCTCAGCCCAGGACAGAAATCACAAAACTCCCTGCGGATTGGGAATAGGATTTTTTTTTCTTTGCAGTCCAGTTAAGAAGATTGTGTCTGGTGTGGAGAAGGGCAAATAGCCAGTTAGCCAGGGTTGAGGTGACCTATGAAACACTGGTTTTAGTCTCCTCAATTTAGAGATGAAGAAATGAAATCCCAGAGAGCACGGAATGATCTTAAATTTAGACAAGAAGGGACCTTAGGAGTCCATTCAAACTTCCTCATATTATAGATGGAAAAAAATGAAGATGTAGAGAAATAAAGTGACTTGCTACTTCCTGTAAGAGGTAGGATTTGAACTCAAGTCTTCCTCAATCCATCATGGTACCTGTCATTGATTATCATTCAAGCAAATTATTCAAGCAAATCAATATCAGTTATGCACAGCCAGAAAATAGTAGCCTAGAATTCAAACCCAGGGGCTCCAACTCCAGCCCTGGCAATGTGGCACACATTTGTAACATAATCTGATTCCATAGAACAAGGACCTCTCCCCACAAAAGTGCAATCAGGCTTTAGGGATATTAGGCGGGAAACTAGATTCCTGGGAGAATAAGTCCTTAACCCACTTGGACATCAAGTCCAACCCTAGATAACCCCCAAATGTTCCTCAGTTTGCAATGGAGATATAATTCTAAGAAGTACAGATGGAGTTTCTGAGCCTGGGTAATTTCCTGGGATTTTCCAGTAGGACTAAAGATACTTAAACAATTCTATGCCTCAGTTTCCTCATCTGGAAAATTAAGGGGTTGTCCCTCATGGCTTCTAAGGTCTCTAAATCTATGTTCTTAAATGACTTAGCCTTTCTCTGCCTCAGTTTCTTTATCTGTAAAATGAGGGAGTTGAATTCAGTAATGTCTAAGTTCCCTTCCAGCTTAAAATCAATAATCTTATGTGAAAGACAAACTTAATCTGCCAAACTTCCTAACTAAGATTCTCTAACCCAGAATTTCCTGTTTCAAGCACCTCTGGCCCAGGACAAAGACTTTGTCTAAAGGAAATTCTGGCAAAAACTCTGGTGAGGTTAGCCAGGGTCAAGGTCGAGCTGTTCCCCGATTCCCTAAGGAAGAACAATGTTTCTTAGAGGCAGCAAGTGTCAGCCTTCTAACTGGCAGGAACACCACCAGGTCATTGCCAGGCTTTCAGACCGGGATTTGAACCTTTAGCCCTGGACCAAGGAGTTGAGTTTTCTTTTGTCAATCTGATTCAGATAAGGAGAAACAATTAGTCCTTTACCACATGAACTGAAACTTTCAGAGAACTTGAACCAACAAACCAAAAAGGCCATTTGTAGGACACCTCAATGGTTGCCTTCAGGCTCTTGGGGCTGGATGTCAATGACTGGAAATCAAATTTCCTTTTTGTAAATCCTTACCTTCCATCTTAGAATCAATACTGGATTCTAAGGCAGAAGAGTGGTAAGGGCTAGCAATGGGGGTTAAATGACTTGCCCAGGGTCACACAGCTAGGAAGTTTCAGAGACCAATATTGAATTTCTTTTTTTTTAACCCTCACTTTCCAATTTAGAATCAATACTGGATATTGGTTCTAAGGTAGAAGAGTGCTAAAGGCTAGGCAATGAGGGTTAAGTGACTTGCCCAGGGTCACACAGCTGGGAAGTGTTTGAGGTCAAATTTGAACCCAAGACCTCCTGTTTCTAGACCTGGCTGTCAATCCACTGAGCCACTCAGCTGCCTCCCAAATTTTCTTTAATGAGCAGTGACCCCCCAGCTCTGCCAAGTCACACAAAAGCCATAGTGCCATGAAAAGGAGAATCAGCCAGGAGACCTGAGTTCTGGATCAGGATTTGTCCATTGTTTTTTGTGTGATCTTGAACAGATGATATCTCTTCCCTGGCTTTCAGTTTCCTCATCCATAAAATGGACTTCTGAACTCTCTTCCACCTCAGGATCTATGATCCTGTGACAAAAATTCAGATCTCTCATTTTTAATCAGTCAACAAACAGTTATTAAGACCATTCTCTGTGCCAGGCAATGGCCAGTGCCCTGATGATATAAAGAAAAAAATGGAACAATCCTTATTCTAAGGAGCTCACATTTCACTGCCTTAAGGTTCTGATATGAGTTCAGTGATCTCTTTTAGTCCCAACATTCTAGGAGCTTAAAATAATTTACTTTTCTCCAAAATACTAAATTTGAGCAAAAATGAAAAGAAAAAAAACCCTTTACTTTCTGAAGATGGTTCTGTCTCTATCTGTATATGTTATAGTCCCTTAGCTCCTTAAGCTTCTTAAGGCATAGACTGCTTGCATTGCTTTTGTTTTTTATCTTTAGTGGTTGGCATGTAGAAGGTGTTTACTAAATGCATGTAAATGTAAATGCCTGGATGACTTTGTCTAAGGCAGTCAGGTGGTATATTGAATGTGGAGTCAAGAAGACCCGAGTTTGAATCCTGCCTCAGACACTTATTATCTGGATGACCGTGGACAAGTGCTTTAAACCCTCTGTGGGCTCTAGTTGGCTCAGCTGTAAGATGAAGATAATAATAGAACGTGCCTCCCAAGTTTGTGGCTGTTATAAAGGAGATAAGAAAAATGTAAAATGTTTTACAAAATGTACAGCATTATATAAATGCTATTTATTATCATCACAGAGACTTGACCACTATTTTTGTGCCATGAATGCCTTTAACAATCAGTCTGCTGATACCTATGAGCTTATTTTTATTTTATTTTATTTTTATTTTTTAATTTTTATTTATTATCCCAAATGTTTACCTATCCAAACAAGTATTTCCATGGGCTATTATGCCACCATCTTGGCTCTACCTCTGGACTCCTTTTTAGAATCATGTTTTTACATGCAGAAAATAAAATACAGATGATTGCAAAGGAGATCATCTATCCTGGGATGTAGCTATCAAAATATGAAGTGAATAATTAGATATTGATTGTTCATCGTAGCACAAACATTTCCAAAGACTTCTCTAATGATGTTCTACTTGGAGAAGGTCACCCTGGGGCGTGAAGGTAGCCCTACTCACATGAAGGGAATGGCGCACCCAGCCTGTCCAATGTAGCCAATCAGGCCTGGGGATGGACCTGGTTTATGTCATCTGAGGACGAGCCCAGTTGAGAGTGACCAGACTTATTTCCGGGCCCGTGTCATCTAGAGCATTGGAAGGGATGCTATCTGTGTCTGTGGAGAGAGTGCCAGCACAAGTGGAATCAAATCTTTGGAAGCACTGAAGCCTCCCAGACCTGACCCAAGCCCAGTTCTCATAGTTATTCTGCAGGGCAACTCATACAGCGTACAACAGTTTGGATGAGAAGGCTCTTTTCAGTAGCTGGTAGCCCCCCTCTCTGGGTGAAAGACCTACAGATCCAGGCTTAGTCATGATGGTGACAGCACCCAGATGTTGAGAACTGTATCAGTCCTGGAGGCCCCCTAATCTGTCAAAGGGAGTGTCTGGAACTGTTTAGTTTACTCTGTTTCCGAGGTGCCCTTGGCCTTGAAGAGCCCAGATGAGCTGGACAAGGGCATTGGGAGCCTGGCCACTCTTGGCATCTGGGCTAAGTTTGTCCAAGGTCAAGGAGCCCTTGAAGAGAAAAGATCCAAAACCTATGAAAGCCACATGGGGGAAAGCATAGAACAAGACCCTGGCTGTTACTGTGGAGACATCAATCATTTTGGGGTGTTTGTTTTTTTTCCCATTTTATCTTCACAAACAATACTGGGAAGTAGATGCTTTATTCACATTTTTCAGAAGATAAACCTGAAGTCTTTTTTTTCAGTCATATCTGACTTTCTCCATACCCCACTTGGGGTTTTCTTGGCAAAAATACAGGAGTGGTTGGCCATTTCCTTCTCCAGCTCATTTTCCTGAAGAGGAAACTGAGGCAAACAGGATTAAGTGATCCATCCAAGGTCACAGAGTAAGTATCTGAGGTTGGATTTGAACTCAGGAAGATGAGTCTTCCTAACTCCAGGCCTGGCGCGTTATCCATTGAGTCACTCAGCTGCCCGTGGTGGAGACAATCATGATGTAACTAAACTCTCAAAAAGAGAACTCCAAGAACAGAATTGGCCAATAACCTGGGGGAGGCATACTGTATCTCTGTGTCATCTGGCCACTGACAATTGATTGATCCTCTAAGTATTTAAAAAAGCATCTACTACATTATATGGAGAACTGATATAAAGAAACTAGGAAATATGTTTATAATAGATATAATGTAATGTGGGATGGGAGCATGAGATGGCAGGAAGAGCTTCATGGAGAAAGTGAGTCTTGGAGAAGACTTGGAATTCTGGGAGGCAGAGTTGAGGAGGGAATATTTTCCAGATATAGGGGAGGTCTTGTACTGAAACAAGGTCACAGGAGATGGAACCCTTGAACCCCTTAATCATTCAGTTAAATTAGTTGGTCTAGTAAAAGATATCTTTAATGCTCATCTCATGTGTATTATTTGATTGGAATCATGTCTTGCCAATGCTATCTGGGCCTTTGTTTCTTTTCATTCATATGAAGTTGGATGACCTAATCACTAAGGTTCTTGAAGCTTGAAGCCCCAGAATCCTAAGCTGTAGTATCTTCTTGTGGTGTCATTCTTCTGCTGGGGTTGGCACAGTAAGAGAAATGAGATAAGGGCCAAAGAACCATGGCAGAGTAGACTATAACTTTGCTATCTACTCTCTCATCCTCGTCATTTTACAGATAAGGAAACCCCTGACCACATAGATTAAGGGAGTTGACCAGCATCACAGGCAAGTTCATAATGGATCCAGGAGTCAAAAATGTAGGGCTGTGGCCCTGAGAAAGTAGTACTGTAGAGGGAAAAGAATACTCCAGAACCTGAAATTTATAGGTCCAGTTCCATGGTTTCTGCCTGTTGGTCTCCTTTGGTACCTGTTCTTCAATCCACATTATTGTGTCCCTTCAAGCCCTGTAGAATTTCTTGAATTTTGCCTGCTTGCCTTTGAACACCTTCCCTCTTCTCATTCTTCAACTCCTGTTGATTATTATTATTATTATTAATATACTATTAATAATATCTATAATAATCACCAGCACGTATACCATGTTTTAAGGTTTCAAAGTATTTCACATGTTATTTCATTTGATCCTCAAAGCTACCCTACCATTATTATCTCCATTTTATAGATGAGGAAACTGAGGCAAGGGGAGGTTAAATGACTGACCCAGAATCACAAAGCCAGTAAGTATCTCAGGCAAGGTCTAAACATATTTCCTTGACTCTAGGGCCAGTGTTCTCTCTATTGCCCAAGTGGATGCATTTTGGAAATCTCCAGGTTGAGACATAACAAATGATCATAAAATCCAACATTTCTAGAGGCCCAGAGCATACAGATATAATTTGATTGTGGTGTAGACATGATGGATAAATGCAGATTTTGAGATCCTAACATTCAGGGTAGCTATTTTATGTGTCAGGAATGAGTCATACCTGAAAAGTATCCATCAAACTTGTAACAAGCAGTTTATCTCCTTAAAATAATAGAATCCAGAATAATGAACTGAAGTGAGAAGGATGAGGGGAAAGGCATGTGGGACATGAGAGAGGGCCAGTGGGGATCATTTGGGAAGCAGTGTCTTGGAATGAGCAGTTATTTATGAAAGGAACTTTAGACTCAATGAAAGAATCTGTACAAATCCTTACACATAAATATACTGAGAAGGATGAGGAACACAGGAGGCAGTAGGAGAGAGGATAGGGCCCAGGGATACCATGAAGCATTGGGTCTGGTCCAACCTGGAGCCTATCATGGTAAGATCAGAGAGCAGGAGCAGGAAATAGCCTCAGAAGTCATCTAACACAACCATCCCATTTAACAGATGAGGATATCAAAGCTGAAAGAGGACAAGCAATTTGGCCACACAGTTAGAAAATGGCATCACCAGGGATTTACTAATTAAATTTATTCGTAAAGCCTAGAATGATCTAAATAAGTGATTGAGTCTGAAATTACCATTTTATAGTTGAGAAGACTGAGGCCTAGAAGAGAGAAAGTCCTATGAATGATGTACAGTAGAGTGTGATCCAAACCCACAGGATTTACAGCTAGACCTCAGTCTAGCTCAAGTTCATCATTTTATAGGACTTGCTAGGATTGTAGGCTCCAAGATCTAGGGCTTGAAGAGATCTCAGACAATTAACAGAGGAGTAAACAGAGGCCCAAGAAGGCCAAATGGCATAGCATCATTAGATCATAGCTCAAGAGCTGGATGGTACCTCAGAGTTCATCTAGTCAAAATTTTATAGAAAAGGAAACTGAGGCCCTAAGGTAAACTAATTAGAACAACCCTCTGGCCTCAATAGGGGATCAGTCTGACTCTCCTCCACATTCCCACCAACACACACACCAATTAGCATCTCAGTAGGGATGCCACAATGGAAGCATTTCTATTTCTCCTAACTCTCACTACCGTTGGTGTCTGGTACAAAATGCACCATTTGTGAGGCCTCTGAAACATCGTCTTTATCACTGCTCCATGGCATTGACCATGTCATATGAGATAGCTTTAAGCTCTCTGGTTTCCTCCTGGAATCTGGGAGGGCAACGTAATAATGAGAGGGCAACCAGAGATTCCCTCGAAGTCAAGGACAGGCATTGTTCTGGTTCTTCTCAGCTGGCTCACAGGCTTGCCTCCAATTGTTAGCCTGGCCTCCCAGTCCTCTCAGGCTCCCTGGATCTGTTTCTTTTGAATTGTCTTCAAGGGTTTTTCCCAGAACTGGAATGCCTTTTCGGCATGAGTTGTTTGAAGCTTGGCGGGTATGATGTTAAGTTACCTTTCAGGTCTAATTTCAAAGTCTCCGTAATCAGTTTCCACCTCCTGACTCCCTGAGAAAGGGAACTGGAGCAAGGTTATCTTGCTGGATAGACATATGAAACTTGGCTGGATTTTCAAAACTTTCTTTAGTCTCTCTCTCTTGTCACTCTCTTAACCCTCAGAGCAGGTTTGCAGCCAGTGGGACATGGCGCTGTTTCTAGAGTCAATGTTTTCCTTTCTGCTATATTAGTCCCCATTTCTAGGATTGCAGTGTGACTATTTTGTGAGTCCAGTTGGAAATCTCCATGTACATGTTTGTTTATTTATTTTATAGCACCCATGGTTGATTTTTTTTGGCTGTGTTTAGAGCATGAGCATTGTGTGTTTCATGGTTGAGATCCTCAGGAATTCCTTCCTTAAGTAGTCTCCTTTTTCAGAATTTTGTCCCTAGATCATTAATTTCTCTCTCTCTCTCTCTCTCTCTCTCTCTCTCTCTCTCTCTCTCTCTCTCTCTCTCTCTCTCTCTCTCTCTCTCTCTCTTTCTCTCTCTCTTTCTCTCTCTCTTTCTCTTTCTCTCTCTCTTTCTCTCTTTTTATCTCTCCCTCTCTCTCTCTTTCTCTCTCTCTCTCAACCTTTGCTTCTTTTCTCTTTGTCTCTTTCTACTTATCTCTCTTCCCATGATTCTCTCCATATATACCTATGTAATATTGTTCATCCTTCATTTTGAAAGAGGATCAATGATTTCACAAAGGAAATGTCAAGACAAGGCATATAGAACATACCTATATATGGAATATACTTATATATGTCCATGTATGCATATATGTGTGTATGCATATATGAATCTTTCTTTTTCAGTTTTGTCTGACTCTTCATGATCCCAATTCGAGTTCTCTTGGAAAAGTTCCTGAAGTAGTTTCCCATTTCCTTCTCCAGCTCATATTACAGAGGAGAAAACTGAGGCAAACACAGTTAAATGACTTGCCCAGAGTAACACAGTAAGTGCCTGCTGCCAGATTTGAACTCATGAAAATTAGTCATCTTGACTGCAGGCCCAGCGCTCTAACCACTGAGATACCAGCTGCCCAGTGAATACTTGGTACATCACTACATACTTGTTGAATTAAATTGAAATTTACTTCAACTGTGATTTTTCTTGTAATTGGAGTTGCTAAAGCTTCTCATGAAAGTCAACTGATTTCACAGGAGACCAAAGAAAGAGCATGAGATTTGGAGTCAGGAGTCCTAGGTTTGCCTCCCACCCACTACTTATTATTCATGTGACCTTCTCTACTCTAGGCCTCAGTCATCTCAACTTTAAAGTGCTAAGTTCAGACTCAATTACTTTGTTAGGTCCTTCTAGGCTTAATGAATAAATTTCATTAACTTGCTTAATACTTTCTTTGGCTCAGGGTAGGAATGTTCACTATTAACTCAACAATGTTAGGCCCACCCCAGGGACTTGCTTAATGGATGAGACCAGTTGTATCTGGTATATAATAAGTGGATGGACCAAGTGATTGACAGAATAATGAGGACTTGGTAGGGGGAAGTGTGCACACTTTAGAACCAGAGAATCTGGACTTTAGTTCTACTATTTACTATTTCTGTGACCCAAGACAAATCACTTAACCTCCTTGGGTCCTGGTTTCCTCATCCAAAATATGAACTAGTATGGGGGAAGGGTATTGTACTGGATGATACCTAAAGTTCCTTCTAGATGGCCTAGATCCTCTCTACTAGCAACAATGCAGTGATCCAGGACAATTCTGAGGGTTTTATGAGAAGGAACACTATCCCCATCCAGAGGAAGAACTGTGGGAGCTGAAACACAGAAGAAAAACAACTGCTTGATCACATGGGTCAATGGAGATATGATTGGGGATGTAGACTCTACTGCAAATGTCAATAATATGGAAATAGGTCTTGATCAATGACACATGTAAAACCCAGTGGGATTGCGTGTTGGCTATGGGAGGGGGAGGGAGGAGGGAAGGGAAAGAACATGAATCATGTAACCATGGAAAAATATTCTTAATTAATTAAATAAATAAGCTTTAATAAAAGAAAAGATCATTTAATCTACCACTAAATTATCCAGCTATAATTTTATATCTCTGCTCTTTGACTTCCCTGGCTGAATGTAGCAACAGCTCTGTCCCTTTGTCATGAGGCCATTTCCCTCCAAACTCTCAGATGCTGATGTGAAAGTTCAAGGCATTAATGCCAGCCTTCTGCCCTTGTGTCAGTTCCACAGGACTCGGATTTCTGGAGGGCACATAAATCATTCTGGCACAAGCCTTCTCTGATAGTACCCATACAAAAGACTTCGGAGGGACTGGTTGCATGAATAAGGATTCCAATACTAAATGCTCTCATATTTTCAAAGCATATAAGTAACTTTTCCTAGTGGAAGCTGCCCCAATTTATCATGTACATCATTCTTTGAAATTCTGGTTGCAGCCTTTTGGCACCATAATAAATAGCAAAACGGTCAAAATAGATATCAAGTTGGGTGATTTACTCCATAGTCTAGACTCTTGTAACTATCTGTGCATAAATCATATTATAAATTGTTTCTCAAATGAAAAACCCAACAGAAAGTAGCAGGAGTTTGCTTGTTAAAGAATTGTAAATCTTAGCCTATGGGTTGATCTGCATATCATAAGGAAAACATTAAGGATGTGAAACTTTTTTTAAAAAAATTCTCATTTTCATAGATTGAGTTGGATGAGACTTCAAAGACCATTTAGCCTTAGAAGCAGAGATTTGGAGTTGGGAGGGACCTTGGAGGCCACCTGGTCTGATCTCTTAACATTATATATTACAGGATCATAGATTTAGACCTAGAAGAGACCTTCTAGGCCATCTCATCCAACCCCTTAATTTTACAGTTGAGGAAACTGAATTCAGACTTGCAATAATTCGCTGTAGTCATCCAAGTGGCTGGGATTGACATCTGGATCTTCTCTTTCTGAACACATAGCTCTTTTCTAAGATACAACATGGGTGATGGGAGAGAAGTAGACTGAGAGAACAAGAATTTAAGTATAGAAACATAACTATCAGGCTGATATTTTTCACTTTTGTGCCTCCTGTCACATAAGGACAGAAACTATTTGCAATTCACTTTATTGAGTTTCCTTTGGGGATCCTCTTCCTCAATCTTTGCCGTGACTAAGTCCGGTGGCCCATGAGAGCTCATCTTGGGAACATGCACAGATTACTAGCCATCAACCCACATGGTATGGGTAGAACAGAGTAGAGATCTAGCACTTGGAAATGTATGGAATTGAGGGGGGGGGAAACACTTTTCTCCACTTCCGAATATTCACAGGTATTCTTTGGTTATTGAAAGCATTTTAATTGGTTGCTGAGCCAGCATGTATACATAAGGAAGCGTGTATACATAAGGAACTAATGAGCTAATGGAAACTCTTTTTCTCCTAGTGGTGACCAAAACAAGAACTGCTGGAAGGGGAGAAAAGAGAAAGAGAATGGGGGGTAGTGACAGTGTTCTACTCTCCTCTTCCAGGGCCAACATGAAGCCTCAAGTGTGTGATGAGTTTATTTTTCCATCTGTTTTTTTTTCCCACATTTAAGTGAATGAGGAATGGAAACAGAAAAGAACTCCAAATAGCTACCAGAGATCCAGGGATTAGAATCCAGACCAGAATTTATCAGCATCTGAACCTAGTAAGCCAGTATAACCCTAGGGAGCACAGCCTGTGGGATTTAGCCCAGGGAGGAATGAACTTGACAACTAAAACACCATGTCCTGTAACAAAGAATGGATTTCATCCTCTGCCTATCTTTGCTATATTCAGCAATGCATTTGGTGGAATGGATGCTCTGTACAAACTGCCTTAGGTTTGAGCCCATTGTCTCCAGGGACTGAGGTGCTCAAGGGGAGAGAGTATTCCATTTGGAGGAGGGATGGTTTCTGCACTTCTTTTCTTGCTATATCTTCTCAGTAGATATTCCTTTGTAAAAAGCTAATTGGTGCTAACGTGTTGATATTGAGAAAATATTAAATGGTACTGAAGAGATGATGTGGATGGTCAGATAGAGAGGACACATTACAATAGAGACTTTAGATAGTATCATTAGAATAAGGCATACACTAACTTTTTAGAGGTTACCTCTAGGACTGTGAGAGGGAAAAGTACCCACTTCCTGAAGACCAAAGTGGCCAATGGGAGTAGAAATTGAGATAAGATCTCAAGCATCCATTGAGGACACTTAATTAATTATTAATTTTTGTTTTTATTATTACTTATTTTATTAATTATTGTTTTATTATTAATATTAATTTCTTTCCTAAAATGTGGGACCTAGAAATCACAGAATTTGAGAGGTGGAAGGGATACCAGTAAGTTATTTTGAAAAATAATACCCTATTTAATATATTCAACAAATAATCATTCAGTTCTTGTCTGAAGTCTTTTAATGGGGAAGAACCTAGTACCTCCTTAGGCAGCCCATTCCTCTTTGGGTTAGTTATACTTATTAGGAATATTTCCCCCTTAGCATTAAGCCTAGATTTGCTTTTTTAATTCATTACCTTTGGCTCCTAGTTGCTTCATCAGCCAAGTGGTTTTATCAAACTAAGCTGAACAAGTATAATTCCTTTTCCATGTTATAGCCCCACCCTCATCTGTCCTGAGTCTTCTCTTCCCCCAAATAAATATAATTATTTTCCTCAATCAGTCTTCATACAATCTGAGCTCAAAGCCCTTTTTTATCATCCTGCTTGTTCCCTTCCAGATGCTCTCCAGCTTGTCACTCAGAACTGAATATAATATTACAGATATTCTCTTGTTATAGACAGTAAATGGACTCTTCCTTCTTCTGGTAAGATAAGCTTTCTTCAATGTAGCCTACATTTTCATTTATGTTTGTTTCTCATGAAGCTGCTGACTTACATTGAGAGGTCAGTCCACTGAAACTGAGTCTTTTTGGCCCAGCAGTATTCCAGACACACCTCCCCAATCTTGTTCTTGTGACTTCTATTTTTTAAAACCAAGTACAAGACTACATTTTCCACTATCAAAATTCCTTCATTTCATTGCATTTGTTATTTGTATTCCTTTACATTTATCCCTGTCCAAATTCTGCTATTACATTGGACTCTATTCTAGTCCAGAGGTTGGCAAATGAGGCATAGGGGCAATGGTTTACTAACTCCTATTATCAAGCCTTTTTTAGGCTTGATTCTGTCATCCAAGGATGTGCGTTTTCCCTTCTAGCTTTGTGCAAATCCATTACCCATCAATAAGTTTTCATCCAAACCATTGAAAAGAAATGGCAAACAAATACCTTTGAGTCACCATCTTTGGCATCACTTTGGGAATGTTTCAGTTCCTCACATTTTCTTGACTACTCTGGAATAGCCAAAGTGATATGTAGATGTCAAGAGATAGATTCAAGGATTTGATCTTAGTTGAGACCCAATAGAAGCTCATATTACATAGGAACTAAGACTTCAGTTTTCCTATTTTGTTTGTCTCCTGGATTGCACTTCCATTTGTCCCTTTGTAACCATTCCCACTACCACACCATGGATCATTAGTTTCCTCCTGACATGTATGTGGCAGTTTCTAAATTGGCTTCTAAACCTCTGGATGGTCCCCTTCTAAAGCATCCTTCAGAGTGTCATATGAGTAACCTTTCTTTACCAAGATATAATTATGATCTTCATTAATTCATTCAATAAATACACATATTGATCCCCTAATGATTGAAAAAGAGCTTTGCCAGACTCCAGATTATATTCCCATTGTAGATGCATGTCACAGTTCCTGCCCTCAGAAACCTATAATCTAACTTCTTGTTACCACAAAAGGAGAGAAGATACACATTCAGATAGCTACAGTACAAGGTAACAGTAAACAATAGTTCAATGGGTCTGTCATTTCGTTAATGGGGGTATTCCCCCTAATTATATAGTTAAAATTCCATCCATTCCCGCCCATCCTACATAACTGATGTCCACATCCTCTTCCATTTAAATGCCCCAAAATGTTGGGAGTTTCCTTTGAATTTTCAAGACATCATGGAGATCCCCATGAAGAATGTGCTCTATCTCCAGGTTCCCTGGCACTTACCACATAATCGATTATGATATACTTGACAAAACTTTATAGCACCCTATTTGTAATGAGTCACAAGCTATTCATGTCCACCATATCTCATTGTTGCCTTTGATTGAGCCTCAATCTCCATTCTTGGGAGACTGAAGAATTCTATGATTTTAAACCATACAGCATTGCTGCTGGAAAGATCCTCGCCCGTATTATACTCAACAGACTCCTGTCATCTATTTCAGAGCAGAACCTGCCTGAATCACAATGTGGCTTCCGACCAGATCGTAGCACCATCGACATGGTCTTCACAGTGAGGCAAATGCAGGAAAAATGCCTTGAGCAGAACCTGAGTCTACATTGTCTTCATAGACCTGACAAAGGCGTTCGACACAGTGAACAGGGAAGCATTGTGGGTGATCCTCAGCAAGCTCGGTTGCCCAGCAAAATTTGTCAAACTGATCCAGCTCTTTCATGTCGACATGACAGGGGAAGTTCTATCTGGTGGAGAGATTTCTGATCACTTCAACATCTCCAATGACGTGAAACAGGGCTGTGTCCTCGCTCTGGTACTATTCAACCTATTTTTCACCCAAGTATTACGACATGCTGTGATGGATCTAGACCTTGGCGTCTACATCAAATATCGGCTGGATGGCTCACTATTTGACCTTCGCCGCCTGACTGCAAAAACAAAGACAACAGAGAGACTCATGCTGGAAGCTCTCTTTGCAGATGACTGTGCTCTTATGGCCCACCAAGAAAATCACCTTCAAATCATTGTGGACAGGTTCTCTACCACAACAAAACTGTTTGGCCTGACTATCAGCCTCAGCAAAACAGAGGTGCTGTTCCAACCTGCACCAGGGAGGCCAACGAACCAGCCATGCATTACAATCGACGGCACGCAGCTTTCTAATGTCAACACTTTCAAGTACCTGGGCAGCACCATCGCCAACGACAGGTCCCTAGACCATGAGATCAATGCCAGGATCCAAAAGGCCAGCCAGGCACTCGAGCGGCTGCGCTGCAAAGTCCTCCAACACAGAGGTGTAAGCACTGCGAAGAAGCTCAAAGTGTACAATGCAGTGATCCTCAGCTCGCTCCTGTATGGTTGTGAGATATGGACACTGTACCGGAAGCACATGAAGCAGTTGGAGCAATTCTACCAACGCTCCCTCCAGTCAATCATGAGGATCCGATGGCAGGACCGAATCACCAATCAGGAAGTCCTCGACAGAGCCAACTCCACCAGCATTGAAGTCCTGGTCCTCCAAACCCAGCTATGATGGTCCGGACACGTCATCCGCATGGACCCACAGTGAATACCAAGACAGGTATTCTATGGTGAACTGTCAGCTGGACTCAGGAAACAAGGCCGACCAAAGAAAAGATTCAAGGATCAGCTAAAGTCCAACTTGAAGTGGGCTGACATTACACCAAAGCAACTAGAACTCGCTGCCTCTGACAGAAGCAGCTGGCGAACCCACATTCACCATGCTGCCACCACCTTTGAAGATGAGCGATGTGAACGCCGACACCAGGCCACAACCGCACCTCCCATAACAACTGGCGTCCCAGGCCCCATGTGCCACAAACTCTGCGCCTCAGTCTTTGGACTCCAAAGCCACATGAGGGTACATCAATAGATGATAACGCACAAAGACAATAGTCATTCTCGGTCACCGAGAGACTACCACTACCTGCATCACCAGAATGCTATTCCGTTGTTCTACAAACATTATTGGCAGCACCTATTGTGTTATCTCATGAAAAATCTTGCCCTTCCATTCATTCAGAAACTTTGTAGACCTTCTTATGACTTGTTGTAATGAAGGGGCATAGAAGGAGTAGAAAGCTCACATACATGTATGTTTTATAATTTATAAAGTTGTTCATTTTTCTTTTTCAAAGAAGACCAGTGACATTATGGGTTGATGCCTTGATTTATTTGTGAATAGGATTTAAGTGAGGCAGAGTTGCAAAAAGTCTTCAGCCTCACTCTCTCTTCCAGTGTCATCCAAGTCCAGTGGCAAGACAAAAGTCAGAATGACTGGTGACAACCTGTGGATGGCAGTGGATGACCTCATTTTTTCTTGCCTACTCTGGAATGGCCAAAGCAATCTTTAGCCTGGTAGGAATGGATATAAGGCTTTGATCTTATTTGAGTGCCAATAGAAGCTCATATTATGCAGGAAGTAAGATGTCAACCTGCTTACTTTGCATGTCTCATCTGCCCAAGCTTTAGGCACTCCACAGTGCCTACTTCAGTCACCTTCAGGGTCATTGAAATAAATTATTTTTTTCCACCCATTCCACCAGGGGAAGCCCTTCACATGCTTCCAGAAGATACCCACACACACCCTCCAAGGCACCAACAGATTTGACACTCATTGGTTGCCCTCAACCTGGTTTAGCCCATCTGCTGAGATTGTGTCCTGGGGGGTGGCCCATGCTACAGTTTCTTGGAGTCGTAGGTGAGAGTGGAGCATCAGGTGGATACTAAACGTGAATGAGCAGCATTGAAAAGGGCTTGGAAAGTCCTCATACTGGAGGTGTTAGTCCTCCTTGAATACCCCATACACTGTTAGACGAGGGCAGATGTACCTGGCATATGAGAAGGGAGTTGGCTAAATGATTTACAATTAGGACAATGAGACCCAATTCAGAGGAAATGTGCTTAATTTAGAGTGACTAGAAAAGTCAAGGGGGACAGATAGGGAGCCAGAAAGTTCCAGATTCAAATCTAGCTTCATATATTTCCTAGACACTTCCTAGCTGTGTGACCCCAAGCAAGTTACTTAACTCCAATTGACTAGCCTTTATCACTCTTCTGCCTTGGAACTGATACTTAGTAATGAGTCTAAGGCAAAAGAAAAGGGTTTAAAAAGAAAAGAGAAGAAAAGTCAAATGAGTATAGTTCTATAGCTAGAAGGTACCTTGGAATATTTTCCATGAGAAGGGCAAGCATATGTAGACCTCCCCTTGCAGAAGAGGCAGATGATAACAATTTTGTTCCTGTGGCTATGAAGGAGCTGAAAGTGGACACTGTGCAGCCCTTAGAACTTGATCAGATATTGAAGATGTCAAAGTCATCTTTTTCTCTTGCCACTGAACTTGAATGACAGTGGAAGAGAGAATGATGTTGACTCCAGGTCTAGTGCTCCAGGGAACATCTAAATGGTACAGTGGATAGAGAGCCAGCCCTGGAGTTGAGAAGATCTGAGTTCAAATCCAGCCTCACTTACTAGCTGTGTGACCCTGGGCAAGTTAATTAACCCTGTTTGCCTCAGTTTCCATAACTATAAAATAAACGGAGAATAAAATGATGAACCACTCCAGTATCTTTGCCAAGAAAAGCCAAAATGGGATCATGGAAACCAGACATGAGTGACTAACAACAATGACGACAATAACAAGTGCTCTCTTCACTGCAGCTTTTCTAGAGGGAGGACAAACCCAGATGTTCTTGGCTCCAAGTCCAGATTTCTCTCCACTATACCATACCACCTCTCTTGTGGCAGATAGCAAAATAAAATTCTGATCTCTGATATTTACTTACTATATCTCCTTGAGAAAGTAAATTTACATGTAAATTTTGTTTCTTTATTTTTAAGATGAAGCAATAGTACCACCTGCCTCATATCCTTATGAGGCTAAAACATGAACAGATTTTAGACCAATGAGCCTAACCCCGTTTTTTTATGGATGAAGAAACTGAGACACAGAATTGCCTTGAGATGTCTTGCCCTATGTTATATATCAGGGATGCAACAGACTTCAAGGAATCACTTTTTCAAAAATCTTATTTTGCTTCCTATTGGTTCTTAGAGGGAGAATAATATTTATCTTTACCAAGAGAGCTGATTCTTGTGAAGGTTGAATTAGCAACCTTGACCTCTTTTCTAATCCTCTGAAATAAACAGCATTCCTCTTACTTAGTTGCATATTAAAAAAAAAAAAACCTTCCAAATTCTCCCCTCTGTACATCACTTGTGTTTTCTATGCGGCCTTAGCTCCCTGACTGACAAGGTCAGTTTCTCTAAACCATAGGCTTATTTGTCCCCCACCCCAACCCCTCATTTTCCCTATCTCTCAGGGATTGATTGTAAAAAGGGAATTATGAAGTCCCATTATGTGTTCAGCATTCTGGTTAGAATATGTCCCTTTCTTCCATACATCTTTAGTCAGGCACAAACTGTACCAGAGAGCTAAGTTGCAAGAAGGCAAAAGCCTTGGTGAATAGTGTGGTCTTGACTCAGTGACTGGCCCCATATGAGATACCTGCAAAGATCCTAGGATGTCTGGTAATGCCAAATGAATGAATGGAATTTAAGCACTAACTCTTGCTTCCATCATGTCAACTGTAATCTAAGGAACCATCCAACACGGTCCAATTCTCAAAATGGCATGCCATTCAAGTCAATTTGTGCATGGATTTTGGACCTATGGTTTCCTTGGTAGAGAATTTCTAGTGAGGAAAGCCCTTCCTATTTCAAGCTTCTGAGTTTCTATCAAAGCTCCCACCATCTTTCTGATGTTTCAGGTTAATAATGTTGGCATTATCCTCATATCCTCATTCTACCTCATCCCACTTCATCCCACATGGCCAATCCGTGGCCAAATCAATCCATTTCTACCTTCCCATCTCTCTTAGCCAATCCTTTCTCTCTACTCATACAGCTTTCACCCTACTTCAGGCTCTTATCAGCTCTAGCCTAGATTATTACAACATTCAATGATTAACTCCCCCATTCAACTGTAAACTCCCTGAGGGCAGGGACTGCCTTTTGTCCATTTTTGTATCCCTGGAATTTAGCAAAATGTCTTTTCTTAGAAATAAATGCAGAGGGGGCAGCTGGGTAGCTCAGTGGATTAAGAGCCAGTCCTAGAGACGGGAGGTCCTAGGTTCAAATCTGGCCTCAGCCACTTCCTAGCTGTGTGACCTTGGGCAAGTCACTTAACCCCCATTGCCTAGCCCTTACCACTCTTCTGCCTTGGAGCCAATACACAGTATTGACTCCAAGACGGAAGGTAAGGGTTTAAAAAAAAAAAGAAAGAAATGCAGAATAAATGGTTTATTGCTGGTAGGTACTTAATCAATATTATTGACCGATTGATGAATTGAACCACCAGAGGAAGCCGGTACCTGTTCTACTTAGAGTTTCAGAGAAGTAACTTGCTAGGGTGCTAAGAGGTTAGGTTATTCACCCAGTGTCACACAGTCAGTATGTAGCAGAGGTATCACACAGACACATAACTATAGATGTGCCTACACTTACACATCTATAAGGAAATCACAGAGCACAGAGCAGGCTGGATTGCATTTGGGAATTATGCAGTGTTTTTCTGTTGATAATCCCAAATTCTGTGTTGTCAGAAAGTTCCATCTCTTCTGACAAAAAATATTATCTCTGTGATGCTTTCTGGTTGTAAATCATGAGAAGAAATATTAATTCCTCAAGCATTGATTAAGAACCTACTATGTGACAGGTTCTACAGTAGGCACTAGAGATATAGAGAACCTAGTAATAATAACTAACTTTTATATAGCACCCACTATGAGCTAAGAACTTTAAATTATATCATTTGAACCTCACAAAAATTCTGGGAGTTAGGTGCTATTATTAATCCTATTTTTTTCAGATAAGGGAATAGTGGCAGTTAGAGGTTAAGAGACTTGTCCAAAGTCACACAACAAATAAGTATCTGAGGCCAGAGCCCAGGATTCCACCTACTGAAGTCAACTACCCTTGAGGAAAGTATATTCTACTTGAAATGACAGGTGACCCAAAGACTCAAGGTAGGAATAAGCAGGAAGCAGTATATAACTAAGGATGATCTGTTCATGAGAATCTGTGTAGAAGCATTTATTGAGTACCTACTATGTGCTGATCTCACACTGGTGATATAAAAACAAAAATAAAAGCATCTCTACTTTCATTGAGCTTACATTCTAATGTGGCAGACAAGTATGCAGAAAACACCAATAATCTAAGTAGGTGAATAAGTACAAATCCTTAGAAAGTTGTTAAATACAACGTAGCATGGGAGGGAGGGCACTAGCAGTTGAGAAGATCAGGAAAGACTGAATTAGTTGACTAGAATATATGAAGTGCCTACTGTGTGCCAGACCTGTACTGGAGACCCAAAAAAAGAAGAAAAAAATCCCTGATCTCAAAGTGTTCATAGTCTAATGGAGAGATTCTGTGCAAAGACAGTAAGGAGGGAAAGCAAACCAGGCATGGGAGACAGATAATATCTCCCATTAGGTAGGAAGGTAGGAATACTGGAGGTTGAGTAATCTGGGTGAGGAAGAGAGAGACCACCATTTTGGCCAGATGGTAGAGGACTAGAGGAGGACTAATGACCAATGAGCTTGGAAAGAGAGGATGGAACCAAATGATGCAGATAATCAGAGGAGTCTATATTTATCATAGATGCAACAAGAACCCCCTCTAATGGGCTAAGGAAAAGTCACAGAGCTGGGTCTGAGCTTAAAGAAGATAACTGGTGTTAGAGGTTGGGACAGATTGGAATGAGGAGACATGCTGAGGAAGCCCTGGAAGTTGTTGCAATAGCAAGGTGATGAGGGCTTGAACTTGGAAATGAAAGCTGCACGAATGGAAGAAATAGAAAACAGATTATTAAAGAAAGCAGTGTGGCATTTGAGAAACATTGATGGAACTAGAGCCAGAGGAACTGGGTTCAAATCCCCCCTCTACTACTTACTCTACATATGACCTTGGCCAAACACTTCACTTCCTCAAGGCTCGGTTTGCTCATTTGTAAAATGAGTAGGCTGGGTAAGATGATAGGCAAGATCCCCTGAAGCTCATGGTCCATGCTCTTATCATCCTCAAATCTGATTGATTCCTGAGTTGAATCAAGAGATACATTTTCACACCCTTGTCCACAGGCAGGTAACAGAAGGTATTGGGTCCTGTACTGGAACAGACACTCTGAGTGTCCTAGAAAGTGGAAGCATTAATAGAAAGTTGTTCTCCTGGGTTAGCTGGAGTGTAGATTCTGGCGAGAGTGTACAATTTCCCAGAGGAGTCCAGGTGGGGAATGGGAGTGCTCTTTTGGGAAATTCATTGTTTCTGAAAATTCAGTGTAAGGATCAACCACTGGGCCCCCTTTTGTTCACTCTCCCTAGGATGTGACGAGTTCCTGAATTCTGTTTGTCATGAGATCTTGACAGATGATTCACCCCAAACACTGCCCCTTTGTCTGGAGACTGGTAAACAAGCAGGAGCCCAGAAACAGCTTTGAAGTGAATGAAATCATATCATTCAAGAGGGAAGCGGCCACGCCTCAGAGGCCCCTAGTCCCAGGCAGGCTTTGGGGGGGATTGAATTGTGGAGATCTTGAAGCAATATGATCAGACTCTATCACTTGAGTATAATGCATAAGTACAGTCTCATTTAGGCAAGCCATGGACACCTGGAAAAGCCTGGGGGTTGTACCTTTCATGGTGGGAAGAACCTCAGAGGCCACCAAGTCAAGAGGACTATAGAGTTAGGACTCTAAAGGATCTTAGACCATCCAGTCTAATCTCATTGTATATAGGAGCAAAGTAGAAATTCAGGGACCCGATTTGAGTGGGAGCTCCTTGAGGGCAGGGACTGTCTTTTGCTACCTTTTGTATTTCTAGCCCACAGAATGGTGCTTGGCTTATTCATTGTTGTGGTTCAATCATTTTCAGTCATGCCATACTATTTAGGACCCCATTTGGGATTTTTCTGGGCAAAAATAGCTGTGTGGTTCACCATTTTCTTCTCCACCTCACTTTACAGATAAGGAAACTGAGGCAAACAGGGTAAGTGACTTGCTCAGGATAGCACAGCTGGTAAGTGTCTAAAGCTGGATTTGAACCCAAGAAGATTCAACTCCTTGTTTCTAAGACCTGTGCTTTATCTGTACTATACCACCTAGTTGTCCCACTTGGCATAGAGTGGGCATTTAATAAATGTACATTGAGTGATTGAAGTGAAATATAACTTGCTATGGTCACACAAGTAAAAAGCTCATGGCTTCCTATCTCTAAGGTCCCTTGTATACACACAATGGAGAACAATGAAGCCTCGGGGCTGATTTAATTTTTCCACCTTTGATCTGGAATCTATGATTAATCCTTAATAGTATAGTACTGAATGAAACACCACTACTATGTGCCAGGGCATGTGTCTCACTGGAGAGAAACGAAAAATGAAGTAATCTTTACCCTTAGGGAGCTGGGCTTTCTCACTCACTCCCCATTTCTAGGAAGACTTCTTTCCCTGTTTCCCTGTGCTGGTTTCTCTCTCTCTCTCTCTCTCTCTCTCTCTCTCTCTCTCTCTCTCTCTCTCTCTCTCTCTCTCTCTCTCTGTCTGTCTCTCTTTCTCTGTCTCTCTCTCTGTGTCTGTCTGTCTGTCTGTCTCTCCTCAGTTTCCCTTTCTTTAAAGTGAAGACCTAAAACTAGGTCATTCCCAGCTCTAATAGTTCATGATGATTTTTGGTCATCTTATTTTGCTTTTTTATGTTATTTTTATGTTAAAATATGTGGTGAAAGAGCCAGCATCTTCCATATGCCAATGGAATCACTGGTCTGATCTAAAATTATAAAAAAATTAACTTAAAAAATGTGAATGGAAAGAATTCCTCTTTCTTGCCAAAGCTCTCTCAAGCAAGTAACTGAAATCGATTGATTCATACTGGGACGCAGAGGACCAACCTGCCATTTTCCCAACAGGCCCCTGTAATTGTATTCTTTTCCTTTGCAGCTTGACTTATTCCATTTTCAGAGTCATAGCCTGAACAGAGCATGGCTTTTCTTTCTTCTGCCACTCACATGCTGTGTGATATTGCATCAATGACTTCCAATCTCTGGACCTCGATTTCTCCAAATGTGAGAAGAAGGGGCTTGATTAGATGATCCTTAAGATCCCCTTCTACAGCTTTAGCATTCTGTGATTTGAAGCACCTTCTTCTGGTTCACATTTGATAGCTGAAATGTTTGAAGGTTTAAGTTGTGCCTGGCTCTCCCGCTGGGTGACATTTTTTGAAAATGAATCTCAAAGACACTTAACAGAAGTGGGACCGCACTTCAAAGCAATGATGGGTGCTGATTTCCTATCTATTAATAACTCATGTGCCCTCGCCTGGCACCTGTACACTTCAAGCCATATGGCAGTATATGCAGAAGAGATTTAGGGGGAATAGGAGGGAAAATCACTGTCAAAAGGACATGTCTCCTCAGGGAGACTGTTCTATTCCATAGGCATTGAAGACTACACAGACAAGGGTAGGTACCTTTGGCCTGGCTTGCCAATACCACTCTCGGTCTGCCATGTTGGGTAGCCACTTGGTTGTTGCCAATCAATTCTGCTGAGTTCCACAGACCTTTCCTGATAGTTTGATGCCCTCAAGTTCCCTAGCCCCTGGGCACATATTCTGTTCCAAACCGAGTCAAGCACGTGGAAACTTGGTGTGGATCTTCTCTCAGGCATACATGATGGAGAGATCCTTCCCTCTCCCCAGCCTCCCTCCACACGCTCCTTGAGAGGAGATGCAGATAGACTCTAGTTGCTTTCTGTTGGCCATGATGGCTTAGGGGCTCATTCTATGTGAAGGTAAAAAATATTTTAATTGGCTGCCAAACCTGAACCCCACAGACATAATAACAGGTCAATTCTCACCCATCAGGTCTCTTCTTCTTCCTACTACCCTTGATTATGAGAATGAGCCTCTGTGCTCTCCAGAGGATCACATAGGGCTGTTTTTACCTCTCCTCAGTCACAAACCATGAGGTCATGGTCTTCCTAGACCCATCTATGCCTGGCATAAGGCTACCACTCATTTTTGTCTTTTGGTACACGACCGTGTGAGATCTCAGACAGCAGTTGGCATCCTCCCCTTTCTAGGTACCATAGCAGGAGTAGGTAGTTCTGTTCGTCCAAGCCATTGGAGTGACAATAGCAACAGAGACAAACTAGAAGAAAGTGAATTGATTGCTTGCAGAAAGAGAGGCAAGGGGAGAGAAAGGGAGAGACAGAGAGAATAAAAAAATATACAGGCTGACAAGTCAAAATGAAGACAGAGTCAGAGTTAGAGACAGAGAGAAATACTGGCCACTAAAAAGGAAGAGTCCCTTTGGCACTGTTTGGGCTGTACTTAGGGGAGGTGCCATCTTTGAACATAAAGAGAATTAGACAGTGTATCTGTAATGTTGGAGAGAATTTGGTGACACTGAGGATAGTTTGCACAGATGTAGGATTTTGAGGAGTAAAGCTCATAGACCACAGAACTACTTGAAAAAAGAAAAAAGAAAACAATAACAATAATAATGTGGCGAACACAAATAGAATATATTAGGGTTGGCCAAGTGTTTTATGTTCATTATCTCATTTGAGCATCATGACAACTGGTGGATACTTGAAGTATTATTGTCTCCATTTTACAGGTAAGAAAAACAGACCAAATGACCTCCCCCCATGGTCATGGAATTAGTAAATGTGAAATAAGGGATCGCAAACCAATTCTCTCCTTTTTCTCTCTCTCATTATGGACTGACTAGTGGATTCCACCCAGTGTTGTACTAAATTATTCTTTGAGGTCCCTCCTAGCTCTATCATAAAGTATTTATGCAAAGATTACATATAAGTAGTTAACTAAAATAATTTAGGCAAAACCAAGAGCAACTTAGAGGCGTTGAAATGGTGCCTTTAATTCTGGACTGATCTGGGAAGGCGTTCTAAAGGAAATAAATAATGAGATGAACTATAAAGGGAACTAGAGAGAAGCATATTTGGGAAGGACTTGGAACCATATGCTCTAGGTGTGTATAGGAGTAAGTAGGAGGTAGAAGAGAGAAGGGACCACATGAGGGAATGGCAGTATGTTTGCCCAGGATGGAGAAAGAAATAAAGTAAATAGGATAAGGAGAAATGAGTTCCTGTATGAACTTCCTATAACCTCCTAGAGCTAGACAAACTCATACACCAATGCTAGGGAGCCATCACACCAATACTAGTCTCCTATTTATTCTGCCCACTCATTCCAGGATTGTATACTATCTCTGGTTCTATCTCACAAGCTATTCTCACACCATGGATGGCCCCAGATACTCCAGGATGGAATGACTCTTTTCTCTAACATCTAGTGTTCCCATTTATTTCAAAAATGTGCAGCTGCTTATTCATATCCACTAGCAGGCTGTTTCTAGGCACTCCAGTGACAGCGATAGGATTTCTCAAAAATGTCCAAGTTCCTGTTCAGGATTCATAATTATGGAAGTTACTATTTGAGAAGATTGTTAGGATGAAGAAGGGTTCTTGAGGAATTTTATGGGGCTAGAACCATAGACTTCATGTTGGCAGGGATCTTAGCGATGGTTGAGTCTAACCTCCTACTTTACAGGTCAGGAAACTGAGACCCAGGGAATTTACATGACTTTCCCAAGTCACATAGATAATAAGTTGTTGAACTAGGATTTGAACCTGGGTCCTCTGACTCCCAGTCCAGGGCTCTATCCATTACACTATGCTGTCTCCTATCTTAGGGCATCAGAACTTCCTCTTGACTTCTTCACACAGACATAAATTCATGTCTTATAGACCCAAGTAAAATCTGCAAAGCTGTCTATCATGTACCTCTTATTTTTTCTCTGTCATTGGCTTATTTTGTTTTGTTTTTACATCTCTGATAATATCATTTTATGTCCTATTTGGAGCATGATTCATCATCAATAATGAACTATAGCATATTCACGTCTTCCACATGTCTCACCACTGGCTTCTGAGTGACCTGCAAGCTGAATTGTTTGAAGACTCTGGTATTCAGTGACTCACAGACAGACAGCATCACCAGAAGAACTCTGGAATTTTAAAAATCAGCCTAAACTTGGGGTCACTGAAATCTGTGCAATTTCCAAAGGCAATCCAGTCCAATTCCTCCCACCTTTTTAATTCTAGGTTTTATTCACCTCCCATTTATATAGTTCCAAAATACATTTCCCAGCTTTATGGGATAACTGTATGCTATAATCTAGATAAGAAGTATTTTTAATTCACTTGTAAAAAATTTACTCATTTTCTGAGTGAAGAGTTAATACTAAATTCTTGCATTATTATGGGCCTCATTGAGGAGCTATATGAGGAGCTATACAATATGCTGAGAACTGATGTGATCAGTTTGTTGTAGCCAAACTTCTGTACCTGGTAGACCTCACATCATCTACAGGGATGCCCTCCCTATTTTGGAGTCCACATTGGAGATCCTTCACCACAGTGGCAAATATCTGCTTCCTTGTTTTATGCCTTTCTTGATATTAATAAATAGAGAAACATTGGACACATTTTCTCTATTGCCGCATCTTTTTGAGGAATATTGTTTAATTTTAACAATTTCTCGAGAAATCCCCCATTGGAGAAGAAACTTCAAAGTAAAATTGGATGATTTTTTTAAACAAATGATTAGCACAATTAGATCTTGTAGCTCCTTATTAGAATATAAACTCCCTGAGGGCAATGACTGTCATAGTTTTTATCTTGATTGCTCAGGGAACTACTTGGCATGTAGTAAATATTTAATGAGTGCTTTTTTCATTCATTCATTTATTCATTCAATTGATTCAATCCAATTCATTCATTCTTCACTTATAAGTCAACTGTATAAGGATAAGGTCAACTCCAGAATACCATTTTCCTAAGGCTGCTTTAACTGTCTCCTCTATCCATTGTGAGTTCCTGCCTCAAATATGGCCCTCTTTCTGAGCCAACATTAGGATGATAAGATCATCCGATCATTTCTCTAGAATTGGAAGAGATCTCAGATGCCATTTGGTCTATGGAAGGGTTCATCATCTATTTAGAGAGAAAACACCCACCCACATGGAAGAATTAGGGACCATTTATGAAACAGTACAGATCCAAGTCCGGGATAGTATGGAACAGCTGGTGAACTGTGTGGCTTTTAAAGAAAAGCATAGATCAGCACGGGTTGGTATTTGGGAAGGATCTCCATCTGGCAAATGGATTCCATGGCTTTCTGGGTGACTCCAACCTGATGAGGATAAAAAAACAGAAATTACTCTTTTGGAACATTAGTTTTAATTTTTTTTTTAGTCCAAACCTATTGGTTTCATCGGTGTAAGGGATCTGCTGTACCATTGCAGGTAAGCACCTGCTTTGTTAATTATTATTTAAAGAGAGTTACCCAGGCATTGTAATATTAAGTGGCTTACCCAGAATCTTAGTATGTGACAGGGGCTGGATTTGAACTCACATCTTCCTGACTCTAAAGAAGATCTCAATTTGCCTATATATATATATATATATATATATATATATATATATATATATATATATATATATATATATATAAAACTCTAGATTAAATACTCCCTTAAAACAAAAAAGGTACCTTTTTTCCAGGTTCATAATGGGAACTTCACCAATTATTGAAAGAATCCATTGAAGGCTAAGAGTAATAATGATAACAACAACATTAATAATACCTAATATTTAGACAGCATTTACTATGTGCCAAGCACTGTGCTAAATTCTATACAATTATTATCTCATTGGATCCTCACAACAACCTGGGAGGTAGATGAAAATGGTGGCAATTATACTAACTCAGTAATCCATTGTTTACAGCCTTGCTTGTGAATCAGTGGTGGGGAAGGGTCTGCCTGGGAAGGCATCACCCCAGTTTTTGTGTTGTCTGTTGTCTAGCACATACTTCTATCCATTGAACAACACAAAAAGGCAATTGGGGAGGAACTGAGATACTATGGCAGATCCCCTTTTACTGATGTGGACCTAGAAAAAATGTCTTTATCTCATTGCTATCAAAACTGATGCCTCCTTGAATCTTCCTGATCTCCAATAATCAGCCCTTCAATCTGCTGCTACCTTGGCATATATTAATAGACTCCTCTTAATTCACTTTTGTCCTGAAATTTGACTTTGTAATGAGAGCAAAAACCCAAAGAATTCTCCTTTCAACACAAATATCATTGGTGGATCTATATGAGGATTCTAGAAAAGCTTTAAATGAGAGATAGTGTGGCTTTCTGTATAGACAGTGGGCCATAGAGTCCAGATGACTTGGATTCAAGTCCTGCCTCTTAAAAACTGATTAGGTATGACCTTGGGCAAGTCATTGAATCTCTTAATGTTCCAAGCAAATGTAAGATTATAGATTACTGAGGTGCTAATCTGTACTGAGAAAAGAAATTCCTCACCGGGAGATTTTCTACAGTGATGAATCACATCATTTATTTTAAAAGAAAGGGTCATTATAGATATGGTCATGTCACTCCCCTACTCAATAAACTCTAATAGCTCCCTATTAACACTGGAATCAAATATAAACTCTTTTGTTTGATATTTAAAGCTCTTCATAACCTAGGTCCTTCCCACATTTCGATTATTCTCTACCTTTGGCAATGCTGATCTACTTGCTATTCCTTATGCCTCCTTTCCCCATTTCTATACCTTCTCATTGATAATCCTCCAGATCTGGAATGTTCTCTTTCCTGCCCCCCTTCACTTGGGATCTCTGACCTTCAAATGCAGCTTAAATTCTAGCTCCTTCAGTTCTACAAAGATGTCTTTCTTGTGACTTCCTTTCCAAGGTGACCTTCCATCTACTCTGTATACATGTACCTCATGTTAGGGACAATTAGGCGATACACTAGAGTACCAGGCTTGGAATCAGGAAGATTTCAAATCTGACCTCAGACACCTACTAGTTGTATGACCCTAAGTAAGTCACTTAATCCTGTTTGCCTCAGTTTCTTCATCTGTAAAATGATCTAGAGAAGAAAAGGCAAACCCATTCCAGTTCTCTGCAAAGGAAACCCCTGGTGGGATTACAAAGAGTCAGACTGAAATGCCTCAACAACACTTTTTGTGCTGTTTATCATTAGAACATAAACTTCTTGAGGGCAAGTAGTGTTTTGACTTTGTCCTTGTGTCCTCAGCACCTGGCACACTGTTTGGCACACATTAAATGCCTAATAAATGCTTATCTATGGACTGGTTGATGTCAGCCAATTAATCAACCAGTAAATATGAAGTTAGGTCTGACCCTGTAACATTTTATAAGCACCCAATTCTTAAAAGAGTTTAGTAGACCAATGGTACCCGGCTCTTCCTCCTTCTCCTTCTCCTCCACTTCTCTACATTTAGAAGAAAAAAGAAAATCACAAGAACCTAA
This sequence comes from Monodelphis domestica, assembly GCF_027887165.1. NCBI lineage: Eukaryota > Metazoa > Chordata > Mammalia > Didelphimorphia > Didelphidae > Monodelphis > Monodelphis domestica. Next base: position 525,346,215 of record NC_077228.1, read on the forward strand.
GTTCATATAAGGCAGTTGTTCTCAACCTTTCTAATGCCGTGACCCCGCACTACAGTTCCTCATTTTGTAGTGACCCCAAACCAACAAATTATTTTGGTGGCTACTTCAAAACTGTAATTTTGCTACAGTTATGATTCGGAATGTAAATACCTGATATGTATTATGTCTTCTCATTGCTACAAGTTGAGAGGTTGAGAACCGCTGAATAAGGGATCTAGTAACAAAATAGCCCCTTTACACTCTGAACCTCCAAAACAAACAAATAACCTTCTAATGTCTTGTTCTGGCCTTTTCTACCCATAGCCCAATCATCTACCTATTCTGCCTCTGTCCAAGGTACAAAATCATGACTCAGGTTCTACCAGAACAAAGGTAGGATTCAGCCTCCTTGCTCAAAAGCAGGGGATTTTCATCTGGGGTCCATGGATAGATTTCAGGAAATCTGTGAATTTTGATAAGAAAAAATGTATATTGACTTTTATAGACCGTTGGTTTCTTTTGTACGTCTTTTATGCATTAAAAGACATAATTCTGAGAAGGAGTCTGTAGGCTTCAACAGATGCCAAAGGGGTCCATGGAATAAAAAATTAAGAATCCTCCCCTAAGGATTTCAGATATTTTAATTTGGAACAAAAACGACATTGTTGGGAAGCCAAGATCCTGGGGTGAAATGAGTAGGAAGGGTCCTGGATGAAGCATTTGGGCAAAAAGTCCCTGAGTGGTTCTGGTGCCCAGGGCCCACCAGAGTCTCTTCCTATGGGAAGATTTTCTTCATCCAGCCACTTCCTAGTGCCCTATTGCTTTGTATTTAAATTATCTATGTCTATGCTGTTTCACCCTTCATATAAGGGTAGGACTCCTTATACTTTTTAATCTGGGTACACTCAACTTTATCTCAGTGCCTGCACAAAGCATATGATTTTTTTTTTAATGGAAAGACTTGAGAATTCGGGTCCACATAAAGATCAACTACAATTCCAATGGAAAAAAATAATGAAACATGCCTGCCTCCTGACAGTCTAGGAAATGCAAGTCTTGGGGCAAACTGAGAAGTATGTATTTTTTTGGCCATGGCCAATGTGAGAATTTGTTTTGCTCAATTATGAATATGGATTAAAAAGAGTTTTTTTTTCTTTTTTATTCTTCAATGGGGAGAGTATTTGGGAGAGAGAGAAAATAGATTATTGTTCATTGAAAAAATCCATTAAAACATAAAAATATACTTCAATGCATCTTTAAAATGATTTTGATTGAATAATGGATGTGGAAGCACTTTGAAAATCATAGCAAACATGAGATATTATTATATGCTCTTATTCTTATTGCAATATTAATTTGATTTTCCTAGGGCTCAATACATCGCATCAAAGCCAAAACTTCATCTGGGAAGAGAAATGGGAAGTTGTTGTCACTGTTGTCATTATACATCGCCGTCCTCATTATTATTATTATTATTTCTGATGGAGCCCTCCAGAAAGTGCTTTCTCTCCATGCCCACGTGCAAGCACAGTGCAGATTCCAGGCCATATCCACTCATTACTTTTCACCTCCTTCCCTTTCTAAAACTTAATTTCCACTCTTATCAGCAAATTGCTACTTGGAGTTAAAGATAATAAGTGTCTTGAGGTAAATTAGGAATGAAGCCATTTTTTTCCCTTTTTATTGGGAGTAAGAGTCTGCTATCAAGCAGACTTAATTAAATCTGCCAGAATAAGCAGCAGTAATCGAGTTCCACCTGCATCTCCCTCCCTCCCCACTGGGGTCCCCTCCTCTTTCCCAGTCATGCTCCATCCAAGCCTCTGCCTTGTGGGCTGACATTAATGTAGGCATGTGGTTTGCCCATCGTCCCCAGCTGCATCTGCCTTTGGAAAATACACCCAGTCTCCAACCTGAACCTTTCCTCATGGGCACCTTGGTGGCTAGCCCCAGACACCCATGCCTGTCCTTGAATTGGAGCTGGATGTTGAACGCTGTCATACTTGCTTGCCATCTCATTATTAATCATAATTATTTTAATTAAGAAGATAAGAAACACATAGCATTGAAGGGCCCATTATAGTTCGCTGCTGAAAACAATTCCTGAGCCGGTGACCTGAGCTGATGCTAATTTACACTTCCATATTCATAACTATGGCCAAATTAGAATATTCAAGAAAGATTGGACAGTGCAGGGAAGAAGGACTGAAGAAATCAGGGCAGGGGAGAGGGGAGAAGGTGAGGTGATGGGGTAGAGCATGGCTAAGAAGGGAAGGTGGGCAGTCAGCCTCAACGTGTTTTCCAAGATGCTCCCTGGGACCCTGCTCAGACATATAAGCCATGTGACTGAAGCACAAAAATCTGTAATGGCCAAACTGTTAGTTGCTGTAGTGGAATTTTTTTCACCCTAATATTGTGAGATGGATGTATATTCTGCCTGAGGAGAGGAAACGAGTTTCCTTTTCTGCTCAAGGAACCCTTGACATCCATTGTTAGAAGCTGGCAGGGGTCATGGTGCTTTATCTTGACAATAACTGGCCCTGGCAGAGGTGCTTGGAAAAAAGCAATCTCCTGGGTTCTGACAAACTGCTGACAAGCCTAGAGTCCTCTTTGATTCCTCCCTCTCCGTCACCTTCTACACATCCACCCAGGGTCCAAGTTCTTTAGATCCTGGCTCCACACCACCTCTCGAATCTAGCTTCTTTATGTTCACAAGGATGGCATGACTTGCCCCAGCACTCGTGGCATCCCACCTGGGGTGGGGTAGGTGAGACCTTCTCCCATGGGAAAGGAGAGGCAGGGAATCTGCTTCTCAGGGGAGGAGGGCACTGCTCCATCCCTAATGGTACCTCAATCGTGTTTCTCTAGATGGGGTTAGAGGAGAAAGCAGGCTCTGGAAGGGTCTGAGCAATGGAGTTGCTAGGGATTGAAGGAAGAGAAGCAGGGCAATGGCTGTCCCATCTCCAGTGGCTGTTGCATCAGCCAAACCATTGTGGAGCCCATTGAGATCACTACAGAAACTGTGGAAGGACAGGCAGAGATGTCTCCTTCCCCCTATGCTGTGCCTCCAGAACACCTGCTCATGGAGGAGAAAATAGGAGATGGTGATCAACTGGTGTCCTCCATAACTGCATTGTGATTGGACTATTTCTCTAGGAGCTCCTCCCACCTTTCCCCCTGCCTTTGAAATATCCTTTCCTTACTATTTCTCCCCACCTTTCTCATCTTTACCCACCTCACCCCTCACCCTTTCTATCCTCTTCTGCTCTCTTTCTCTCTTTCCATGTTTCCATCCTTCCACTTAAATCCAATTGATGTGCCAGTCAGTTCTTCACTACATGATGCTATTGGTCCTCTCTGAAAATGAAGAATGAACAACAAACACCAGTGATCCCCCTCCTTTGCATTGTAAATGCTTAACATAATGTCTAGCACATAGTAAGCACATAGCAAATGCCTCTGTCTGCCTGACCCATAAGAGGAGCTTGTTGGCTATTAGCGGACTGAAATGTATTTTCTCATTTTATCCTAATAATAATCCTGGGAAGTAGATGTTGTTATTATCCCCATTTTACAGATAAAAAAACTGATACTGAGCAAAGTTAAATAACATGCAGCTATATGATACAATGGGTAAAGCACTGGGCTCGGAATCCAAAAGACTTGCTCCTGTTTTCAAATCCAGCCTCAATCACTTACTAGTTGTATGACCCTAGCCAAGTCACTTAACCCTGTTTGCTTCACTTTCATCTATAAAATGAGTTGGAGAAAGAAATAACAAAATTCTCTAGTATCTCTGCCAACCATTGAAACAACTAAACAATAACAAAAATAACATGCACAGAATGAAAAGGCTAGCAAGTTTCTGAGGCAAGATTTAAACTCCAGTCACCTAAGTCCAAAGTTCTATAGCCACTAGACCTCTTCCTTTCATTTCCCTCCCTATCTTCCACCCTCCCTAGCTAAATTATTTTCTTCAGGATCTGGAATTTGTAATTATAGCCTTGGGCTCAAATCAGTTTAAAATGTAATTGGGAAATAGTTAACAAGATAAATATAAATGCAATAAAACAGAGGTAATGGGTCACCCCTTCTCTCAAAAACTTCAGTGGCTCCCCATACCCCCTAGATTAAAATACACATTTTTCTGCCCGGCATTTGAAGTCCTTCGCAATCTCTACCCATTCCCTAGCATAAAATAAAGGTATAATCACAGAATCATTTTCTATTGTACAATTTCCTATACTCTATGTTCTAACTAAACTGTCCTGCCTTTGAATTTAATAGCTTCTCTTGTATCTCTTGCTTTCCATTCTTTTCCTTTCCCTTTTATTTTTGAGACTTCTTCCTTTTCTGACCTGACTTATTTGCCCATACTTAGGTAGCATGGGATCTTCTCTCCCCTCTTGGGAGTTCATACTATTAACACATTTATAGTGTGGACACTTGATTGACTTAGCCCAGTATGCCCAAACTTAAATAATTCACCAGCTTTAGCCTCCCCAGTAGCAGGGACTCTACCATGATTCTTTTTTCTTTAAAAAAAAAAGCTTTTGATTTTTGTTTGTTTATTACAGGAGTATGGTATACTGGGTAGAGAAGAAGGGTAGCTAGTAAATGTTTAACAACCAGCTCTGACTCTGTGGTGGTGTGGCCATGTTCATGGGACACACTTTAAAGGTTAATTTGCATCATTAACATTTTCTCCATCACTTTAGACAATCAACAAAACAATCAAGCCATATTTGGAAGCATTTGCTCATTTCCAAGGTGTATGGAACAGTTAGCAATGACTCTTGAGCCCATAGGAGGTGATTCCAGCACAGCCCTGCCCAAGCTGGTTGGAGTCTCAATTCACAGCGATAGGCTGTTTGTCTCTGGGTAAATTACTTCACTTTTAAATGTCCCAGATAACTCTCTAAGTCTTTAAGTCCCAGCAAAGGTAAAGACTTACAGTGGGAGAGTTTCCTCATCTAGGAGTTCCTTACATCAATGAAATCACAGGTCCTGATTTCAGCCTTTTTGTTTATACAATATCCATTTCCTACCTGCTCCCTCCAAACTGAGTCCTTCATGAAAGAGATGAATAATTAAGTAAAAATTTGGAATCTAGGGACCTTATCTGACAGTATAAGCAATCTACTATTTTGGCAGTTCCTTTTCTCTCTGTCAAGAGGGAATCTTAGATTTGGGTCCAGAAGGAACATTTCCTTCAGAAAGGTGGGGTCATTAAGTCAGCTTTTCACTCACCAATGGTGATAGTCTAAATGAAGTCTGGGTTTCTGCTTTCCTGTCACTCCTCTGAGTCAGTGCCCATGTGAGTGCTCGGAATGACTGTGTCCTGAATCTCCGAGTCTCCTCTTTTTAAAGATCTTTTTCTCTTGTGTCACCTCCCCTAAATTTTCACATCTACCAATCACAGCAGACATTTTTCTCCAGGACTGTCCATTCTTCAGTTCTCGCCTTCTTTGGTTAGATTTTCTCCAGGACTGTCCATTCTTCAGTTCTCACCTTCTTTGGTTAGATTTTCTCCAGGACTGTCCATTCTTCAGTTCTCACCTTCTTTGGTTAGATTTTCTCCAGGACTGTCCATTCTTCAGTTCTCACCTTCTTTGGTTAGATTTTCTCCAGGACTGTCCATTCTTCAGTTCTCACCTTCTTTGGTTAGATTTTCTCCAGGACTGTCCATTCTTCAGTTCTCACCTTCTTTGGTTAGATTTTCTCCAGGACTGTCCATTCTTCAGTTCTCACCTTCTTTGGTTAGATTTTCTCCAGGACTGTCCATTCTTCAGTTCTCACCTTCTTTGGTTAGATTTTCTCCAGGACTGTCCATTCTTCAGTTCTCACCTTCTTTGGTTAGATTTTCTCCAGGACTGTCCATTCTTCAGTTCTCACCTTCTTTGCTTAGATTTTCTCCAGAACTGTCCATTCTTCAGTTCTCACCTTCTTTGCTTAGATTTTCTCCAGGACTGTCCATTCTTCAGTTCTCACCTTCTTTGGTTAGATTTTCTCCAGGACTGTCCATTCTTCAGTTCTCACCTTCTTTGGTTAGATTTTCTCCAGGACTGTCCATTCTTTAGTTCTCACCTTCTTTGGTTAGATTTTCTCCAGGACTGTCCATTCTTCAGTTCTCACCTTCTTTGCTTAGATTTTCTCCAGGACTGTCCATTCTTCAGTTCTCACCTTCTCTGGTTAGATATATCTTTTTGAGTTACTTAACACCTCTTTTGTTAAGTTCACCTTTTGTAGTTACTTAATACTTTTTTGTGATTAATTCACCTTTTGTAGTTACTTAACACCTTTCTGTAGTTAAATCTAAAAATAGATTGTAGCTTACAATTCTAGCTTCACTATAAAGGCAGAGCTAAGTACCAATCTTCACTCTATCTATCTATCTATCTATCTATCTATCTATCTATCTATCTATCTATCTATCTGTCTGTCTGTCTGTCTATCTGTATATTTGTCTACCCATATATTTTTCTTTCTCACAGTCTGTCTATCTGTCTGTCTGTCTGCCTGCCTATCTATATATCTATCTACCTACTTATCTATCTAGCTTTCTTTCTTTCTTTTTTCCTTTCTATCTATCTACCTATCTATATCTACATTTCTCTTCCAGTGATCATCAGTTCCATGAGCAGAGATGTGCCCAGTGGATTGAAGGCCTGTGTTCATAAACTGTAAATAAAAAGTCGAGTTCAACACTCTCTTTCAACCATTGAATAAGACTTCAACAGCTTTTTCAAGTAAGTTTAAAATGACATTTTTGTTTTGTTTTCCATGGACCTGATCCCTCCCAGAGCCAGGAATGACCCCCCAGAGGGGTATAGAGTAAATTATAGTGATTGAATATGATATTTCAGAGCTTGAGCCAATAGCACAGGCATCATGGGCTGGTTTCACTGAGTCATTGTGATTTTGGCATAGGTTCTTTACTGTTCAGTCCTCTATATCAGATACCTTGCTGTTAGGGGAGACTGATGACTGAGAAATGTCCCTAAATTTGGTGAAACAATTTGAGCAACAGAGTTTGCATCTGTCTAAGTACAACTTTGATTTCTCCCAGGCCATTCAGATCAATGGCTGCTTTCATTTTCTGTAAATGAAAATCTGACCACAAAACCCTCTCCTGCCTTACTCAGAAAATTCCAGAAGCTCTCTGTTACCTTTAAAATAAAATATAAGTCCCTGGCTTCCTATAAGACCCAACTGAAATCCTAATTTCTACATGAGATATTTCCAGACTCCTTTGCACCAGTGTCTCCACTGAGATTACCTTCCATTTACATCACATACACGGTGCCTCTAAAGTGTTAAGGCAGTTTGAAATGATTAAAACTTAAACTTGTTAAAGTGTATTACTGTCCTAAAAATTTGGGGAAATTCAATATGCCTTATCTGCACAGAGTTATTTACATGCCATCTTTTCCTCCAATGAATTCCTCAACACAGACACCTGGCACACAGTAAACATTTAATGAATGCTTGACAATTAACTGACTTTTAAAGCCACTCAGAATCTGGACCCAATGCTACCTTTCCTGTCTCATTATATGTTATTACTTTAGCCAAACTCTCTTAGCTTCTCTTAGAGTAATTACTCCCCTTGTCTTGAAATGTCTTTTCTTACCTTCTTTTTGCAGAACAAATCACTTCTTGAAACTGCAGTTCAAGTCCTGCCTTCTACACAAAACCATTCTTTTTATTAAACACTTACCTTCTATCTTAGGATTGATACTAAGTGTTGGTTCCAAGGCAGAAGAGCAGTAAGGACTAAACAATTGGAAATAATGCCTTGCCCAGGAATCATACAGCTAGAAAGTATCTGAGGCCACGTTTGAACCCAGGACCTCCTATCTCAAGGACTGGCATTCTATCCACTGAGCCACTTAGCTTCCCCCACAAAACTATTCTTGATCCCTGCCTTGTCTCCTCCATCCCCCCATGCTACTGCTGGTGCCCTCTCTCTAGAACTACCCCATATTTGAAACTTGGTACTAATTTTGTCTTTACAATGCATACACTTGTACATGTTATCTCCTATAATAGAATGTAAGCTCCTGGAGGGCAGGCATTGTTTCATTTTTGTTTTGCTATCCTCTGCATCCAGCACAGTGCCTGGCATATGTTATGTGCATAGTAAATGATTGTTTATTGATTCAGAGATAATCAGACCACATCTGTCTAGTTCTGCGCACTGCACATTAGAAGGGACATTGACCCAACTGAGTTACATCCAGGCACAAGGTGTTGAGGCGTCAGATGTTGTGTCATGTGAGGAATGTTTGACAAAGGGATGTTCAAGGGTGGAATGCATTACGTTGTCCCCAAATATGTGAAGGGCTCCATTGGGACAGAGGCCATATCTGTGTGGCCCAGAGGGATGATCTATGAGTAGTGGTAGAAATTGCAGGAAGGAGGACTGGAGCTGGTACCATGGACAGAGAATTGTCTCTAGAGTTAGAGGGTTCTAATCCTCCTCTGACAATAACTATCCATGTAACTTTGTGTAACTTGCTTAATTTCTATTGGTCTCTCTTTCTTCTATCAATTAATGGAGTTGGACTGGATAGTCTCCAATCATAATAACTAAGTGTCAGAAGTTGGATTTGAATGAGATCTTACTGACTAATTAGTTCAGTACTCTAACCACTGCACTGGCATCTGACTCTCCTCCTTCCCCCCCTCCCATCCCCCACCATGAGAAGTAATTTTCACTGGACTCAGTGAACTCTAAGTTCCTTTCTAGGTCTTAGGAGCTAGGATCCTAGGAGCTCTATTAAATTACTGAAAAGTAATGAAATCCATGCTTTTCAGATATGTAGAACTGAATGTCCTGGTCACATCTTCAACTCAATAGATTCCAAACAGAACCAGTTATCTTTCCCCCACCCCCACCCCCAATCTCCTGTATTACTGTGCAGGGGATCGATCCTCACTCTTCCATTCCTCATGTCTCATAGCCTGGGAAGATGTTGGAGGTTGTAATCAAAGAAGTTATTGGATTAATTTTTTGGTGTCATCACCACTATTTTCTAGACATGAATGGGTCAGGGTGTAGCTTCTTCCATCTGATAGTGGAAAATTATTTCTCATTTAGTGATGAGGCTAATCCTGGACTCCTCACCATATCTTATCCACTATATCCAAACTATTGCCAAGACCTGTTGATTTCACCATTGCCACACCTCTTAAATACACCCTCTATGCTCCACCACCAACACCACCACCACTCTAGTGTAGACCTTGATCATTGCTATAGCCTACTCTTGGGTCTGCTTGCCTCAAGTCTCAAACAGTTGCAAGGTTCTGTGCTTCCATGATTTCTTCACCTCAGATCACCACCCAGACTGAAACAAAGTTGTTAATCCCCATTTGCCAAAAGTCTGTTTCCATTTGTAGGCTTCTTAATATGTTTCCTTCCTAAATTAAAGGATAGCAAGATGCGTGTGTTATTGCCATGATCCCTATCACTAAATGAGAAGTAATTTTCCACTATCAGATGGAAGAAGCTATGCCCCTGCCCATTCATGTATAGAAAATAGTGGCAAGAACACTGAAAAATTAATCCAATATCTTCTTTTATTACAACCTCCAACATCTTCCTACATACAGTAACAAATATTACTCTGCAGGAAACCTTTAGGCTTAAGGCAAAACTTGGGCTTAACCTTGTAAACATGACAAGAACTCCAAGCAAATTGCTCCAACAGGATCATGTTTACACTTATTTTGCCAATGAAGATGGTGATATGTGTGGATTGTAGAATTATGTGTGAATTGCACCCTTGGAAATTTCCTCGCAGGGGGTACCCTGAGAGAATATTTTTAGAAAAAAGGCTGTGTTTATGAAGATGCTAGGATATTATGTGATAAAACTAATAATGATGATAATAATGATCACTATAATTTATGTAATTCTTTAATATCTACTTTATATTTTTTTTATTTTATTTTATATTTTTATATATACTTATTTAGTTCCCCAAATTAATAGGTACTATTATTTTCCTTATTTTACATAAAAGGAATTTTATATATACTTATTTATTTTATATATATTTTATATATACTTATTTAGTTCCCCAAATTAATAGGTACTATTATTTTCCTTATTTTACATAAAAGGAAACTGAGGCAAAGAGGGGTTAAGTTACTTGCCCAAGGTCACATATTTAGGATTTGAAAGAGAGTTCAAACTTGATTTTCCTGATTACAAGTCTATGGGTCTATCTACTCTAGCAAATAAGCATTAGGAGATGTCACTGTTATTTAGTCATTTCTTCATGTCTGACTTTTTGTGACTCCATTTAGAATTTTATTGTCAAAGACACTGGAATGGTTTGTCATTTCCTCTTCCATTTCATTTGACAGATTTGGAAACTGAGGAAACTTGCCCACATAGCTATCAAGTAACTGAGGACAAATTTGAACTGGCAAAGCTGAGTCTTCCTGATTCCAAGCGCAGTGCTCTATCTATAGGGATGCTAAGGTCTGGCTCTATCGCTAGTTAACTCTATATCCTTGAGCTAATTCTAAGACTAGCAAATTCAAAGAAATGTTGGAGAGTATTGATTTCACCTCCTCATTCTATAAACAAGAAAACTGTTCAATTGTATTAAAATGACTTTTTAAAAGAATTTAGGGGTCCTAGGTTCAAATCTGGCTTCAGCCACTTCCCAGCTGTGTGACCCTGGGCAAGTCACTTGACCCCCATTGCCTAGCCCTTACCACTCTTCTGCCTTGGAGCCAATACACAGTATTGACTCCAAGACGGAAGGCGAGGGTTTAAAAAAAAATAATTTAGGGGTAGCATGGTAGCACAGTGGATAGAGAGTGAGACCTGGAGTTGTCAGGACTTGGATTCAAATCTGACCTCAGACCCTTTACGGGCAGCCATTCACTTAATTTCAATTTCTGAGCCCTTGCTGCTCATCTCTATTAGACTCGATACTAAAACACAAAGTAAGATTTAAAATAAAGACTACTTTATTTCCTACAATGACTGCAATCATTAACATGTTCTATCTTCATTCCTTCCTCTCTATCTTCTTGGGCTCTGGGAAACAGGGAATAAGGTATATAACCCCCAAACTTCCGGACCACTTTTTCTGTGGCCACAGTAACATTTCCCTCCCCCGAGTCTCAACAAGAGGTGGCATCATTTCTCTTGACTGGCACCATGCAACCATAGAATATAAATCCTGAAAAGGCCCATAGGAATCATCTAATCAAACTCCCTATCTTACAGAAGAAGAAACTGAGAGTCAGGAGTCACTAGTAAGCTTTAATGCTGCAGATTAAAGTCATATACTTTATTTGAGCTGAAAATTTGCTTTTAATTTTAGGAGATGGGGAGGATTGACATAGGATCCCCAATCCAGATATGGGCAGTGTCTTGGAAGCTAACTAGTCCAATCTCCCCAATCTTATAGATGAGGTAACTGAGGCCTAGAGAGACAGAGTCTCTTTCCTAAGGTCACCCAGATAGTAAGAAGCAGAAGTGGGCGTCGAAGCTTGATGTTCTGATGTCCCTAGCTAATATTCTTTCCACTGTCCTGAAGTTAGAGATGATCACTTTTTGCCACTCCCATCCCCACAAACAGTAAAAAGAATTCTATAATCAGTTTGGTAGTTTATCTTTCAGAATGTCCATGGCCACCCCCCCCCCTGCAAAAGCCCAAACAAACTTCTGTATGACTCTGATGGATGCCAATTCTCTTAAAGGATGTGTTTGCAGAGCAAATTCCAATCTGCACAGGTGGAATAACCAAGAATTTTCTCCATGGATAAAATCACATTTCTGCTTTTTTGGTTTGGATTGGCTGGAAGTTCTTGTTCTTCTGTGATGCTGTGGATGTAGCAAATACAGCCATTTATAGACCATCACAGGTGGTTGCTTTTTGAAGGGCTCATCTAGATTGTGGCTTGGAAGCACATCATACTACAGTCACTAACATGGCTAAAGGCACTGGGCCAATCTCAATGGAATGGCACCTTCTGATGTCTTTGTGCAGCATGTTGATGGAGTTGATGTACTTTAAGAATGGGAATAGTAAATGAACATTGATGTGGTGATGGAGAGATAAATGAGATGAGAGAAGAGAAAACAATAGAAAATTGTATATGTTGCTATACAGTATCGGGTTGTTGTCCAGTCATTTCAGTCTTGTCTGACTCCTTGTGACCACATTTAGGGTTTTCTTGCACAAAGATACTAGAGTGTTTTGCCATTCCTTCTCTGATTAATTTGAGAGATAAGGAAACTGAGGCAAACAGGGGGAAGTGACTTATGCAGATCATCCAGCTAGTAAGTGTCTGAGGCTGAATTTGAACTCAAAAATATGAGTCTTCTTGATCCCAAGTCCAAGGCTGTAGCCACTGCATCACCTAACTACTCCTGATATTGGGTTCATGCCCCCTATCCAAGGACAAATCCTTGTCCTTAATTGGAGGAAATAAGAGTCTCCAAGGGGAACCCAATGAAGCAACCAACAAATACTCCCATAAGTTCTCAGTATTGGAAATACAAAGATAAAGATGGAACTCCACAGCTGTGTGACCCTGGGCAAGTCACTTAACCCCCATTGCCTGGCCCTTACCACTCTTCTGCCTTGGAGCCAATACACAGTATTGACTCCAAGACGGAAGGTAAGGGTTTAAAAAAAAAAGATGGAACTCCAAGGAACTTCTTTTTTATTGTTGGAGACTACATTTAAATACAAGTTTATGGAAGGTAAAATGCTGGTGATTACTAGCAACAGGTCAGGATATATAAAGGCCTCATATAGGAACTGGCACCTCCTCTCAACTTTGGAGTCAAAGAGCCTTTTATTAAGTGATTACTCTAGGGGAGACACTGCTCTAAGCCCAGGAGCTTCCAAACCAAAACCAGCCCACTTCCCATGCCCTCAAAGAGGATGCTGAGAATTCCAAGAAGTAGAAGCAAGAAAGGGTACCTTGGACCAGAGTGAGCAGCCTGTGGAAAGATATGAAGGGAAGGAGAACATCCCTTTGGGAAGGGCAAGGCCTGTTAGTCTAGATCTCAGAATACAGGAATGGTAGGAAAGTGCAATAACCCAGGATGGTAGATTGAAGCCAGATCATAAAGGGATTTAAATACAAAACCAGAATTCTCATTTGATACCAGGAGTCTTAAGGGGTCATTGGAATATTTGGTGAGGACATGATGTGGGCACCAGTACATTCAGAACATTGATTTGGCAACTGTCTCCAGAATGGATTAGAAAGGAGAGAGACTTGAGGCAGAGCGATCAATTGGGGGACTATTTCTCTAGATCAGGTGTAAAGAACCCAGACTAGAGTGGTGAGAAGGGGACAGAGAGCAGTGAATTTTAGGAGGTAGAACTTACAAGACTTGGCAACTAATTGGAAATGATGGGGGTGGGGTGAGGGAGAGTGAGGAGTCATGGGTGACTCCAAGGTTCTAAGTGACTGTTAGTACCCTTAAGTTCAGAAGAAAGATGGTCTTGGTGGGGATGACGCTTTGGACGTGAACCACTGGCGACAACAACAGATGTTGAGAAATCTGCCAGCTAGCATGTTGTGATCCTCCTCAAAGAGACAGTGTGCTATAAAGGGTAGTCAGTCAGTCATCGAGCATTTATTAAGGGCCTACCTTTTGCCAGGCTTTGTACAAAATACTACAGATAAAAAGAAAGAGATCATGCAGGGTGGGGAGTCCCTGCTCTCAAGAAGTTCCCTATCTAATGGGGAGATGACATGAAAATTATGTACCAACAAGATTCACATGCAAGTTAAATTGGATCCAATCTCTAAGAGAGGATGTTAAGACTAAGAAGGTCTATGTGAAGTTGCTCGCAACTGAATAATTAGCTGAGACTTGGAGCCAAGGGACAGCTAGGTAACAAAGTAGACAGCACTGGATCTGGAGTCAGGAATTCCTGAATTCAAATTTGACATCTGAGACTTGTCAGCTGTATGACCCTGGACAAGTCACTTAACTCTGCTTCTGTTTCCTCATCTGTAAAATTATCTGGAGAAGGAAATGGCAAACCACCCCAGTGTCTCTGCCAAGGAAACTCCAAATAGGGTCATAAAGAGTCAAACACAACTGAAATGACTACTCAGAAGAGAAACAGCAGAAATTAGGTCTGTAGGACTTAGAAGACCTTGGTTCAAATCTTGCCTTAGATACTAGCAATATGACACTAAGTTTGACATTGAATCTTTCTGAGACTCATCTATAAAATAAGGGAATTAGACTTATTGATCTATAAGCTGATGAGCTAAAATTTGGACTTGATGATCTTGATGACCATTTTTAGCTTCAAATCAATGTGTAAACCTCAAAATTTCTCAGACTTATGAATGTTAGGGGTTTCCCCCATTGGGGAATCTTCTACTTAAAAAAATTCCCTAGCAGATAGTGAGAATTCTACTTGAATGTGAGGGCTCCTTGCCTTGGGAATATCCCTACTCCACCCTACTTAGGACTGCTTTAGGACAGAGAGCTCCTTGAGAACAATGAAAAGTACTTTGATCCATGCTTATGGAAGGGACAGGAAGTTCTTTGAGTCATGACTGTTTTAGAATTGATACAATGGGATGCTAAGTGCCTATAAAGGTGGGGCAACTTGTAAACTACTTAGACCTAAAAGGTGATAACTTAGTCAGAGTTTTTTTCTAATGAAATTTGTCGACACAGCAGCATTTTTTTCCTGACTTACTAAAGAGATTAAAACTACTCAGCTGTGAATTCAAAATGGGCGGTCCTTTAGAAACATCTACAGTGATTGGTAGATGTAAGGACTTGGGGAGGTGACATAGGAGATTTTGCCCTTAAAAATAAGAGCTCAGGGAAGAGCTGGGAAGTCATTCTGAAACACAAATTGGAGAGACTCATTCTGAGGAGACTGATTCTGAAACATTCAGATGGAGGAGGAAGCTGGTGAAAGCAGCTGAGATGCTGCTGGCCTGGTGTCATTAGAAATCCTTACTTAGACAGATCTTATGGTGAGTTATAAAAAACTGACTGATTACTCTTTTAAGACTCAGGTCTAGGCCATATTGGCTTGAGGTCCTTCATACTTATTCCTTTCTTACTCTCTCTCTCTCTTTGATTACTCATTGTATTGTTAATTAAAATCTCTATAAAACCCAATTGACTTGGGTATTTGAATAATTGGGAATATTTCCCTGGCGACCACCTTATATTTGATTTTAAAACCAAGACACTGTAGTGAAACATATTTCTGCTGTCAAACTTACTCACCCTCTCTTATATCTATCACAATTTATATCTTCCACTATTTTAACCACTATAGTTTAAGACATCAACCATTTTAAATCTCACAAATGCCACTCTTGTCTATGATCTATATGTATGAATTCCTCTAGAGAGAGACCTAAGTTAGATAAGAACTTCATATCTAATGTGACTACCTGAAACTACATGAGGGGGAGTCTTAGATTCTGTTTCTATTGGGATTAAGTCCTCTTTAACAAATGGAGAGTCTAGACAAACTGAACCCTTCTTCTGACCTCATTGTTATGCCCGTGAAACCTGGATAGTCTACCAGTACCTTACTTGGAAGCTGAAACTCTTCCATTTGAATTGTCTTAGGAAGATTCTGAGGATCATCTGGCAAGACAAGATACCAGACATGGAGGTCTTTTCTTGAGCTGAACCACCAATCATTCAATCCCTACCATGGAAAGCCCAACTCCGATAGGCTGACCACATTGTTGAAATGCCAAATGTCTGGTTGCCTAAAAGATTATTTGATGGGGAACTCACATAAGGCAAGCACTCACATGGAGGTCAAAAGAAGCATCCAAGGTCCCTGAAGAAGTTCGTGAGATGTCGGAAATGTTAGCACAGGAAGACACTGTGCTTAGAGAGCAAAGAATTGCACTGCTTCCAAAGAAACATGAGAGGCGTGAATTTAGAGACATCTCCATCCTAAATGTACACATGGGCTATTTGTACCTGACCAATGGTCAAACCTTTGGAGCTCATATTAGTCTCTATAAGATCCATACATTGACCCCAACATAATGATGCCATCTGGATCATTTATGAGTCCAAGTGACAACAGCCATTTTAACACCTAAAGAACCTAGACTTATCCCTTCTGTCCATGGGTTAGACTTGAGTTTCCTCTCCTAGCGGTCACTGACCAGCCTGTTTACTTTCTAACCTCCACTGCTGACTATCCCAGCCATCTGAGGTACCCATTGCTACACCAACTGGAGTCCATGATGACTGGAGCTACAGCTGCCTCTTCCTGCTACTTGTCTAAAGTGGACATGAGGGGGCAGTTGTGTGGCTCAGTTGATTGAGAGCCAGGCCTAGAGATGGGAGGTCCTGGGTTCAACTCTGGCCACAGACACTTCCTAGCAGTGTGACCCTGGGCAAGTCATTTAACCTCCATTGCCTAGTCCTTACCACTCTTCTGCCTTGGAGCCAATACACAGTATTGACTCCAAGAAAGAAGGTAAGGGTTTAAAAGAATTTTTTAAAATAAAAATAAAGTGGACATGAATGAGTCCCCTGGCCTGACAGCTAGAAACAGGGTCCCAAGAACAGACAGGAAGTGTGGAAAACAAGGAGAAGTCAGTTGAGTCCAGATGGCCAAACAAAACCATATTGCACTGATATTTGCTTTGATTCATACTCCTGGCTATTTCCTTGGGTGTTGATATGGGTGGAGAAAAAAGGAAAGAAAAGCTTTGTATCTTGATGTTTCTGATGATGGGTCATAGGAAATATGGTTCAGGATTCAGTCTCAATGTACTATCAGATTCACTCTGGAACAAGGTTCTTTAAGCTAGGGACTAAGAACTTGTAAGAAAACACATTTTGATGACCATATTTCAGTATAATTGGTTTCCTTTGTAATTCTATAAAGTTTTTCAATGCACCCAAAACATAATTCTGAGAAGTTGATAGGCTTTCCCAGACTGCCCAAAGGGTATATGGCATAAAAAGGGTTAACACCTCCTCCTGCATTAGTGTAAATAAATGGTCTAGATCTGAAATGGTAAGAGAGGACAACTGTTTCTTCTTGGATTGAAACTGTTAGCACATCCTGGGTTTCCATGCTAAGTTAAATCATGTTTCTAATGCAACAACATAAATTTGGGAAATCTGAGACTAATGGGGTCAATGAAAAAAACCAACCTTTCCCCGATTTCCCTTTTACTCAACTTTCCTTCTAACTCTGATTCTGATGACAATAATAGCAATGATGCAAAGTTGAGAGAGCTCTGTAATACCTGAGTTCAAATCTTGTCTCAGTTAATTTCCATACATATGAATGTGGGCAATACATTTAAATTTTCCCAGCCTCAGTTTCTTTATCTGTTAAACAGGGATAATAATAATACCTACCTCAGAGGACTATTGTGAAGATCAAGCAAAATGATTTGCCTAAAATGTTTTGCTAACCTTAAAGCAAAAATAAATGTTAGCTATTATAAAATATTATCAATCAATCATCATCATCATCATTATCACCATCATCATCATCATCATCATGAAATCAGCACTATCTTTCCTGGGAAGGACATTGTTCAGTTGTCCTTTGACTCCATTTTATCAATCATCTGACTTCCCAGCCCAAAATGCTCCTTCCTGGCTACCATAAACCAAGTAGAATGCAAACCATTGAGGGCAGGATCAGTTTCACTTGCTTTTATTTGTCTTCCCAGTTCTTAATTGAAACACCCTACACATGGTAAAAAGTTATTAAGCACTTTTCATTCATTCGTTCAAGTTACATATTGCATATGATACAATAGTTTTTTTATTTCAAATTACATCAGTAATTTATTTTTTAACTAGGACCCAATGGAAGGAATTTTAGAGATCCTCTAATTTTGATTTTACTGATGAAGAAATTGAGTCTGAAGAAAATAAGGCTATTATTTGTCTGTAGCCCCAAATCAGTGGTAGAACCAGGTCTAGATCTTTTATTACTGGTCCAGTGATCGCTCTTGTTATGGAAAAACAGTAGGAGATCATGGAGAAAGGGCTGAATTTGGCTGTAGAGGACTGGGGTTCAAAGTGAGCCTCTGCTCCCTTACTCCTTCCAAGACCTTAAGTAAATCACATCTCAGGATCCCAAGCAATGTTCTAAGATGCGGTTTCTTAATTTAAGGTACATGATTTTTTGAAAATTGATAACTAGTGGTTATCAGTTGGACAAGTGGTTTCCTATGTATTTAATTTTAGGCATATAAAAGTAGTATTCTGAGAAGATCTGCAGAGGTTTCCTTCCCAAGGGATCTGTCATATAAACACACATATTGACATCCATCCATATAAACACATACAAACAAACACATGTACACACAAATACATTCATATACACATACATGGATGTTAAGAACCCCTGCTTTAAGACTCCAAGTTGAAAAAAATATCAATCTCTTTTGGTAGAGGGCATTTTCTTGTGCTGAATTCCTTCTTCCAATGAAGTCCAAGGGCTATACCAAAAGACAAAAACCAAGATCTCAGAGGCTCTATGATTGTTTGCATCAGTCTAAATGTTCTCTCCAACTACAGAGCTTCACATGACTCAGAAAATAGCCTTGTAGGGTTGCTTGTACCAAAATAAAATCATTGTTCCTATTCTGTCATTTTTAGTCATGTTCAACTCTTTGTGACCCCATTTGAGGTTTTTCAGTTTGTAATTTCCTTCTCCA
Organism: Monodelphis domestica; assembly: GCF_027887165.1. NCBI lineage: Eukaryota > Metazoa > Chordata > Mammalia > Didelphimorphia > Didelphidae > Monodelphis > Monodelphis domestica. The sequence continues at coordinate 525,364,887 of NC_077228.1, forward strand.
GCTCATTGGACAGATGAGGAAACTGAGACCAACAGTGTTAATTGAGTGACTTTCCCAGAGTCACACAGCTAGAAAGTATCTGAGTCCAGATTTGAACTCAGGAAGATGAGTCTTCCTGAAGCCAGGTCTAGCACTCTGTACACTATGGTACCACCTAGCTGCTCTGTGGCCAATGCTCACCATACTCAGCTAGGATGGTCCTTTGGCAACGGTGACCCATCACCTGCAAGACTCTTGGCTAGAATGTGCCAAGGCATTGATCTGCTGCTGTAGCCTAACCTTCAAGAGCGGAAGGTCTTTTCTCTTCTCCAGCAAACCTGAAGCATCTCAGAAGAACATGACTTGGGAAATCCTCTGAGGCATTTTTATCCACAGTGAGAAAATTGTCTTTAAGTGGACCTAAGTCCTTTCAGATGGAGATTCCTTGAACCAGAGATGAGAGAGGTCTGGCTCTCTTGAGAATGAGCTCCTCTGGAAGTACTTGGGAGTACTTCATACAAGTGCTTTTGATCCCCATTCTTCCTGTGATTTCTTCAAAGATCAAAGTAGCGAAGATACAGCAGCATTTCCTTTTGAAGTTCACCCTGTGCCTCAAATAGGTGTTGACTTCACCTTCCTGAGTTCCTCTCCCCTGATATTAATGCACAAATAGAAAATGACGCCCAAATGTAATTCAGATTAGTTTTGTTTGGGCGACTTAAGCTACTGTTCTCTCTAGGGCAGTGTGTTACCCAGATGAATCCTGAGCCAGCCTTCTCTCTTATTGTCTTTCTGACAATAGAGAAGGTTAGAAGAGGCTGTGCCTGACATGGAGGCTATCAGAGAACCATAGATCTAGGAAGGGATCTCAAAGTCCTTCAAAGACAGCCCCCTCATCTTACAGGTAGGCTGACATGCTAAGATCATTATCATCCTGGAGCAAAGAAGAACTTCAAAGACAAGCCAGTCAACTGAGGTCCAGAGTGGTTAAGGTCATGTAGGTAGTAAGTGTCAGAGGTGGGATTTGAGCCCAAATCCTTGAACTCTTAATTTCTGGTTCAGTTAAGAGAATCATTTTTACAAGGATCTCAAAATGCTATCCTTAGCCAAAGAAGGAACTGTTGGAGTCTGAGCACAGATCAAAGCAGGCCATCTTCCATCATATTTCCTTTGTGACATTTCTATTGTACATGTGATATGTCTTCTATCATGATATGAGCAATATGGGCATATGTATTACATGAAATTACAGGTAAAACCTACATCAGACTATTCACTGCTTCAGGGAGTGGGAAGAAGCTAGGGAGGAAGAAAATCTGAATTCTAAAATATCAGAAAAAAATGTCAGAAACTGTTTCTACATTTAACAGAAGAAATATTTTAAATGAGGGAAAAAAGATCATCATTCTTTTCCCTTGGCCAATCACCTCCTAGGCCTCAATTTCCCTTCTAGGGTCTCTGTTAGCTCCAGATATTAGACTATGATATTTCTAGTGCAGCCTTTCTGAAAAAGGACTCTTTGATTCTTAGGAAATGATATTCCCAAAGATAAATTCAATCCTGTCACTCTGCTGTTGAATAGATTCCAGATTCCAGAGGCTAGTCTAGCTTTGAGACCCTGGAGTCACCTCTGCACTGCCAAGAATAATCAGAGGGCGAACATATATTAATGGATCAAGAATTAGGCTCAGAGTCAGAAAGAACTGGGTTCAAATTATACCTTTGACACTTATTAGCTCTAAGGCTTAGTCCCTCTACCTTTATGAGCCCTGGTTTCTTCATCTGTATAATGAGGGAGTTGAACTCCAAAGCCCCTAAAATCCATTCTGCCTCTAAATATACAATCCCTCTGAAAGCAGAGCTTCCATGGAATAATCACATGATCATAAATTAGAATAAAAATGGTGATGATGGGAGCCACCACAATAATCTCTTCTTTGAGAGCAGATTCGAGTTTCCAAATGATCCAAGAGTTCCTGAGAGCCATGTTGGGCCAATGTGATGGATGACCAATGTGGGAAATGCCACCATTGATTAAAAAGAGGTGAGACTACAAAAAGAATCACGCTGGGGATCAATCTTACTCTAACCAGATCTCCAGAAGCCATCAGTCCAACCCAGGCCAGGAAGGCTGGAAGGAAATCAGGTCTTCTGATTCCAGGGCCAGTGTTCTTCCTATTGAGCCATCCTGCCTCCAGGAAGTCAGGGTTTCCTGTGTGACTTAGGAAAATCAGTCTCTGCTTTTTAGTCACACCTTGACATATTGGACAATGTGAGTTTGAGAGGCTCAGAAGGTGAGAATATTGACTATAATTAGTGTAGGAACTTTAAAAAAAAGGCAGTGATTTAAGGGAGCCGAGAAAGGTATTAAGAGAGCAGATCATTCCTAAATACATAAAATAGCACTGACCTATTTAGCAAACAAACATACATGGAAATATTGTTCTGCCTCCTCCTGCTCTCCCCCCACTCCCACCCCCAATTGTTCACCACCTCCCTCCTAAATCTATTTTAAATATCAGAATTTTCTTTAGGTTTACCACATAAACCAGCAAAAGGGAGAAGGTGATAAGTGGGACATAAATAGACTTTTATTAAAACAACAAAGAAAGAAATAGAACCAAGAGGGAGGGAAGTTATTGAACAAGGTGGGGGAAAGTCAGGAAATTTTTCAGTTACCTTTTGTCTAAAGTCCCTGAAAGTCCTCAAAGATGTAAATCATAGAAGAGAAGGGTGCAATGGAAAGAACTGAGATTTAATATCTGGGAACCTGGGTTCCAATCCTGACGTTGCCTCTTATAACTACAGGAAGTTGGGCGCGTCACTTTTTTTTTCCTTCCTGGGCCTTAGTTTCCTCAATTTGTCAAATAAGAGGGGGGTAGAGGACTCTAGTCCATTCCATCTCTCAATGGATAAGCCTTTGGGAGACCACAGGCTGGGCTCTCAAAAGTCTCTCACTCTCTACCCCTGGTTTAGTCTTTCTATTTCTTTTTTTCCCTGTCTATTTCTGAAACCCAAATTAAATCAACAGCGCCATGACCTTTAGGCAGTTTATATCCATCCAATCTCCAATCCCAAACCATCCAAATAGACATACCCTTCTTTGGCCAGCTCTCCTGTACTGTTAGACTAGAAGCTGCTTGCGGGCAGGGACTGTCTTCCCTTTTCTATTTGTATCCCCAACTCTTGGTCCAAGGCTGAGCACACAGCATTTACTTCCTGCTATTTTCTTCCTCCAGTCCCTGTCCTCAAGCAGTTGAAATCCTTATAGGAGGGAGGCAGTGCCTTCAAGGGAGTGGGGTTCTGGGAAGGGGATTTGGGTCTGGGATGCCCTAAAGATGGACAGCAAAACAATCACTTGGAAAGGCCATTCGCTGGCGTTGTCTTGTCTTGTTGTTCTTGTCTTGTTGTTCTTGACTTGTCTTCATACTTAGCAAATATCCTACCAACAGTAGATGTTTAATAAGTATTTGTTCATAAATGAAGTCTCTTGCCTCGTCAGAGGCAATGGCGGGATGGATTTGACTGCAGATCTCAGAGAAAGAGTTGGGGAGGAGAAGGGGTGGACGTGACTCGAACACAGGTCCCAGGGCCCTAGACTCCTGTGGCTTCACTTCTCACAGGCTTGATCTAGAACAGAGGCATCACACCATTCAAGTTCTAGGTTACCTTCTTATGAACTGCTTAACCTTGGACAAATCACATCTCCATCCATGTGTAAAGCAGGAAAAAGGGAGGACTTGCTCTGCTGAGCTCAGACAGTGGCTGTGGAAATCAGAGGAGCTAAGATGTGCAGATTAATTTCTATACATGGAGTTCTTTAGAAATGTAAACTCCAAATTGGGCCTCAGACATTTACTAGCTAGATGACTCTGGGCAAGATCCTTAACCTCTGCCTGCCTCATTTTTCCCATCTGTAAAATGGGTATAACATCATAAAAAGGTAGACTAGCGATGAAGCCCTAGGCAAGCCTTAAAGTACTATATACAATTTTAAAGGCAGGTGATTGTTTTGGATTAATTTTATTATTTTTGTTTTGTTTCATTTCATTTTGATTTCTGCCCTACCTTGGCTTGTCTTCATACTTAGCAAATACCCTACTGACAGGAAACGTTTAATAAGTATTTGTTAATAAATTAATGAATAAACAATGCAAACTCTTACTATCTTCCCAGGCAGCAATGTGGTGTAATGATCAAAGCTCAGAACCTGGGATTCCAAAGACCTGGATTTGAGTCTCAGTCTTGAGAACTTATTGGCCGTGGCACCTTGGACAAATTGGGTTGCTTTCTCTGGACTTTACTTACTTATCTGTGAAATGGAGATAATAATATGGCATTTATAGGAAGAAATAACTTTGTAAACTTTAAAGCATGTGTAAAAGCTAATGTTATTTTATGAGTCTGCAATTTGGGCTAAATGATCTCTAAGTTACCTTTTAAAACTCTCAATTATGAGCCAGAGAAAATCTCCTCGCTGCACTCGCCCTGTTCAGCTGTGGAAAATGAGAAGAAAAAAAAACTCAAGAAGAAAATCATGGCACCTACTTCTATCAGTGCAGCTAAGGTTGTGAAGATAAAATCATTTCTAATTAATGGTTGAAATAAGTTAAATTAAAGGACCCAGAGGGAGGCTTCTGGGAAATCCTCTGTAGAGGACTAATGGAAGGACAAGAAAGAGAGTCACAAGGGATGAAGCTGTCCTTGGCTTATTAGCCAGAAATGTGTTCTCCCTCCCCTGGATTCCCAAGCTATGTTGTTATCTCCCTTAGCTCATTTAAAGTCCTTTTTATAATCATAATTATTTCTGCACTTTGGACTTTTTCTAGATCACAGACTTAGATCTATAAGAGAACTTTGAGGCCATCTAGTTCAACTCCCTTGTTTCACCAATGGGGAAACCGAGTCCTGAGTATTAAAGGACTTGCTCAAAGTCACACAGTTCATAGGCTTCAAGGAATGAATAGAGAGTTAAAAGTCTGAAACTAAGAATTTTTCAAAAATCAATGCCTAACAGGTCTCCTAGAAAAAAAGCGAACCATTGATAACGGTGTCATTCCCCTGCTCAAAAACATTCAATGACTCCCCTTTACCAACCATACAGTTGAAGCTTATCATCCTCACATTCAAGGGCTTTCGTAATCTTCCCAGTCTAGCAAGGAATCAGAGTCTCCCTAAGAGACCTAAACCAAATCGCCCATTTAAATGGTTATGTGCCCTAGAGCAAATATCAGTAATATGGAAATAGGTCTTGATCAATGACACATGTAAAACCCAGTGGAATTGCATGTTGGCAATGGGAGGGGGTGGGTGGAGGGTAGGAAAAAAACATGAATCATGGAACTCTGGGACAATATTCTAAATCAATTAAATAAATAATTAAATCAATTAAATAACATTTTCCAAATTAAAAAAAATTAAAATAAAAAATAAATGATTATGTGCCTGAAGTGGCCATCTTTCTTCTTTTGTTCTTTCTTTTGTGCTAGAACCTAAGCGAAATCCTTCAACTGTCATTCTCTTGCTTTACTACAGCATGAAGACATCATGATCTTCAGTTTAAAAAAACATTTTAAAATCAAAATTAAATTAAAAACACTTTAGAAAACAGACAATTTTAAAAAAATAGATTTAGACTCAAATCTCTCCCCTCATACTTACTGTAACTTCTGTATTAGATCTCCCCCAGTTAGGGACCACAGGGGCTTAAATCTATGTATTGGTACCAACAAAGACTAGGACTTTCTTGGTAACTCAATTTTAATATTTTGGATTTTATTATTTTTAATTGAATGCTAATTCTTGGACCCAACATATTAGAGATTTTTTTAACTACTGGCTGTAACAATTAAGAATATTGGAGTGTTTCATTATGTTAAAATCAGCAAAATGTGGATGAATTGGCAAAGATGTGTCTCAGTCAGCAGAAGTGAATGGAAATGATCAGGCTCTGGTCGTAGGGGGCTTTGCTGATGTCAGGGAGAGCCCACATGCCAGCTCTCCTCATCCATCCTCCTGCCTCTGGATAGGACCATTCATCACCCTCCACAGGGACCACGTAATTCACCAGGGTCTGTCTCTCTGCTTTTGCTTGGACCTTCCCTCTGCTTCCCAAAGTCCTGCCTTGAAAGGCAGCAAATGTGGAAAGACGCCGTGTTGGAGAGTCAGAGAATCTGGGTTCAGACCTCCCTGGATGGCCTCCACCCATGTGATCACAGACAGACCAGTCTCTGAAGCTCGGTTTTCTCCTTCATGAAGTAAGAAGGTTGGATTGGATGGCATCCAAGCTCCCTTCCAACACTAGGTCTGTATCTACAATTGCTTAATCTCCCAAGGGCCTCATGACCTCACCTATAAAATGGGAGTGGGCTCTTAGATTGGACTCAATGTTCTTCATTGGACTTTTCAAACTCTAGATCTCTAAGCCTAAAAACAAATTGTTAGGCAAGAAAATTAGGAGTGATTGGCAGCTAGATGGCACGGTGGATAGGCTCATCTTCCTGAATTCAAATTTGGCCTCAGACATTTCCTAGTTGTGTGACCTTGGGCAAGTCACTTCACTCTGTTTGCCTCAGTTGCCTCCTCTGTCAGATGAGCTGTGGAAGGAAATGGCAAATCATTCCAATATTCTGGCTAGGAAAATCCCGAATGAGGTCAGGAAGAGCCAATCACAAGGGAACAACACTAACAAGAAGGATAATTCTGCAGTGCACACACTGACCTGAGGAAGTAGCTTTAGAGAGAGAGAGGCTTTGGGTGCCACTGGTACCAAGTGGGTTTCAGCTAATTGAGGAGAACCAGAGTGGATAAGAAAATCACCCCAAGATTGCTGCAGGGAAGATATTTCCATAAGAAAAGAGTGGAATGGAAGAGTAGTGCCAGGAAGGCACTGGAGGGAACATGGATACTTGGCACCATGGAGGAAACAAGAAACAGAGATACTACTGGGGTCCACTGATTCAAATCTAAGGAGAGAGGGGTGGAGGGAGGAGGATGCCTTTACTTACCAGGATGGTGGTCCTTTGAGTGGTTAATGGTAAACACAAGGAGACCTTCACGGGGACACCCCCTGGACTATTTTGTCCTGAGCTCATAAAAAGATGGGAGAGTGTGCAACTGGGTTTCCTTCTTCCCCATGGCTGCCCAGGACCCGACTCCAGATTTTCATGCTTCCATTTTGTTTTCTTTTTGACAAAGAAAACCCAGGAAGTGGCGGCAGTGATCAGGCCTGCCTGCTGCATTAGTCACCCAGAGGACTGCCTGGGTTCTCCTGACCCTTTGGGTTGAGGTGCAGACAGGTCAGTTTGGATGGTCTCCAAGCTCACAAGACTTTCGATTGAAATGGGAGGCACACTCTATTTTTAACCTCTGGGTGCCAGAAAGGGCTGGCTCTGACTGAGGGCTTTTGTTGATGTGTAGCTTGGAGAAGCAGGGGTCACATCTGCCCGCGGCCACTTTCTTTGCCTTGTTTGGGTTGCTGTCAATACTTGCCCCTCACCTCCATCTTAAATAGGGCTCAGGGACGTGCATGGAGGATGCTGCAGGACCACCCCTGCCCTCCAAAGAGCTTTTAACCATTTCCCACTGCCTTGTATCAAATGCTAAAAATAGCTGCTCTTCCAACCTTTATTCTCATGGATATCTTTTATTATTCCATCACCTTCATTCAAAGAGATCCCTCCCTGTGAGGCTAGCCCAGAAAACCATCCCCTGTAAGAGGAACATTTCCAAAGGAGAGAGGCTGGGGCTGGGGGCCAAGGGAAGGGGGCAGACATTATTCCAGCCAAAAGAAGCAACATTTCAGTCAGATGGGACCCTGCATGGGATGCTGGACGCCCCTGCTTCCTCCTCCCTGCAAAAGAGGGAGGCATTGGTCTCCATTGGTCTTCAGCTCTCCTCCAGGGCCAGGCTTAGCCAGGATATTTCTTGGTGTTCAGGAGTCATTTCATTTGATCTTTCCATCTGTGTTGTTATAATCATCGTATGAGCTTTTCTGGCTCATATAAGTTTCCTCCATGTGACAGGAGCAAGGGAGAAGGAAGACGGGCCAACAACAGTCCAGTCTTTACAGGTGCCAGACCTGATCTAATTCCCCCAAATAGAAGGAACATCAAAAGTTCTATAGACCAAGCCATACCTGAAGGAGGAGGCCCCTCGTGTAGATATTGCTTATATTATATATTATCATTCTTTCCTCCCAAGACCTGTGGGACAGCTGATCTAAATGTTAACATGGAGTGAAAAGAGCACTGGGTCCAAATCTTGCCTGTGCCACCTACTAATTATGTGCTGGTAAGTCACTTTGTCTTTCTGGGCCTCAGTTTCCCCAAAGGTAAAATAAGATAGTTGGACTAGATAATCTTTCTGATTTGAAATCTTTGGTCCATATTTTATATAAAAGGGAAGGTAAGACTATACTGTAGAGGTAAAATGACTTACCCATGGTTTCATAATGTCAGAGGCAGATCTGAACCCAGGACTCTTAACTCCAGGTCTACCACTCTCTCCACTCTACTCGCCATTTTGCTTCTCTCCCACATTCCTGACAAGTGCTCATGTGCCTGGATCTCAAGGGCTTCAATGTTCGGGAATAGGAAACTCAGTGTTTCACAAAATTGTCCACTTGTTGCCAGTTCTAATGAACAGTGTTTATAAGAAGTTTGTTTGTTTGGTTGGTTATTTTCCATTAGATTCAAATATTTACCCATTGATTGTTCTACTCTTTGGTATTGAGCAAGATGAGTTTAATATCTGTTCCAAGTGTTGGTTCTTCAAATATTTGAAGACAACTTTTTTTAATAACCCCTGACTTGCTTCTTTGAATCAATACTGTGTATTGGTTCCAAGAGAGAAGAGTAGCAAGGACTACGCAATGCCGATTAGGTGACTTGCCCAGGGTCACACACCTTGAAGACATTTTTAATTACCTCTCTTCCTGAGTTTTCCCTCTTATCCCCATCCCTGAGACCTTGGAGTGAGGCTGTAGGGCTAGAATGGAGCAAGTGTTCCTCATCATTAAGAATCTGAAACTCTAGTCATTCACTGACCTAGAAACCAGAAAATATTTGTTGCCCCCTCCACATCTGGCTAGCCACTGTTTGCATCTGGCACCTTCACCTCATATTGGCTCTATACTCAATCATCTCAGAACTCTGAGGTATGGGAGACACAATTAATTACTTCTATCTTGCCGTGATGGGGAGCCTAAAATCCTAATTCCCTCTCCCTGATTTATTCCTATGATTCAGAGTAACTGGGGCAGAATTCCTTTTCCCTTGCTCCTTTTTCCCCTTGTTGTTGTATAAGTGGAAATCTTGTACCTTTGGACTCCATCTCTCAGAATTCTTTTTCATCTCCCAGCATCCCTTTCCTTTCTCCACCATGTTTGTTGCATGTTCACTTTGGTATATAAGTTATGGTATCCTCTCTCTCTCTCTCTCTCTCTCTCTCTCTCTCTCTCTCTCTCTCTCTCTCTCTCTCTCTCTCTCTGTCTCTGTCTCTGTCTCTCTCTCTCTGTCTCTGTCTCTCTCTCTCTGTCTCTCTCTGTCTCTGTCTCTCTCTCTCTCTCTCTCCCCACATGTGAGGCTGGAAAAGTGGGTTTTCTTTACTGTGGTTTTTTTCTTCCATTGCTTCAAGTTTATTATTAATAAATCTTATTAAATATAATACTTGGAGTATTGGATATTTTTTAAAATCTACATTGTCAACCCCAACTACTTCAGGTATGACATTCCACATTCTGTAGGTCCCTCTGCGCTCCCATCCCATCATTCATCAACTCTAGAAGTTTTCACCCTGAGATCCATAAATTTGGTGGTTGTTTGAAATGAGCAGTTCAATAGCACAGTGGATAAGGTCCAGAGTCCGGACGACTCATCTCCCTGAGTTCAAATCTGGCCTCTGATGCTTATTGGAGCTGTGTGATCCTGTGGGCAAGTCACTTTACTCTGTTTTCTAAGTTTTCTCATCTGGAAAATGAGCCAGAGAAGGAAATAGAAAACGAATCCAGGATCTTTGCCAAGAAAACCTGAAGTGGAATCACAAAGAGTTGGACACAACTAAAAAAAAAATAACTGAACAACATTGTCATTAAATATTTTAATAACTACTTCAATGCAATTGATTTCTTTTATAATCCTATAGGTTTTATTTTGTTCATTTCAAGACATCCTTCTTAGAAGGAGTCAATATAGGGGCAGTGGTTAAAGAGCAAGGCCTGGACACTGGACATCTGCAGTTTGTATTTAGCCTCAAGACACCTCCTAACTGTGTCACCCTGGGCAAGTCACTTAACCCCACTTGCCTAGCTCTTACTGCTCTTCTGCCTTGGAACTGATATAAAGTACTGATTCAAAGATGGGAGGTAAGGGTTTATTTTTTAAAGGAATCTTTAGGATTCACCAAATGACCATAGGGATTCAGAACAAAAACCAAATTAAGAAGTTCTGCTTAACCACTTCTCTTTATCTAATTCTCCTTCACTCTGGTTGTGTTCACTATATAGTTTTCCCAACCAATGCCAACAGAAGTGTGTCTCCCTAAGGAACACATTATATCTCTGCTCTTTAGTAATAATAATTAATAATTATAATGTTTATGCAGTTCTTTAAGCTTTGTAGAGCACCTTATATAGTTTCTCATTTGATCTTCACAACAATTCTATGAATTAAATTACATTATCCCCATTTTATTGATGAGGAAACTGAGACTAAAAGTTAAATCACATGCCAGGGTCATAGCCAATAAGTGTCTGAGACATGATTTGACCTCATTTTTTCAGCATTGAAACTACAGTGTGTTGAGGCATGGGAAACTAAGATAAGTCTCTTAATGGGTGAATGAGATCCCAGATATTTGAAGATCTCCAGAAAACTTAATCCAGGAAGGAATTTAAAGTACAGCCTAAATTTTATGGCCAAATGGAATATATATAGAAGTGATTCTTTTATGTATTAAACTCTGAGACCAAGCCTAGAGGTGAGGTGGGGAGGAATGGTGTGTCAGTGCAGGCTGCTGTTGGGATAGCTTCCAACTATGGATTGGGAAAAAGGAATTCTTTATTTATTTTTATTTAATTAATTAATTTAGAATATTTTCCCATGGTTATATGATTCATCTTCTTTTCCTCTCCTCCTCCCTCCTCCCTCCTCCCTCCCATAGCCAATGCACAATTCCACTGGGTTTTACATGTGTCATTGATCAAGACCCATTTCCATATTATTAATATTGGCACTAGGGTGATCATTTAGAATCTACATCCCCATTCATGTCCCCATCAAAGCATTTGATCAAGGAAATGTCTTTCTTCTGTGTTTCTGTTCCCACCTTTCTTCCTCTGAATGTGGATAGTTCCCTTTCACGTAAGTCAATCAGAATTGTCCTGGATCATTGCATTGCTGCTAATAAAGACGTTCATTACGTTCAATTGTGCCATAGTGAATCCATCTCTGTGTACAATGTTCTCCAGGTTCTGCTCGAAAGGAATTTTCTTATTCCTCTACTTGCCTTCAGAAGTGGAATTATAGGGGGCAGCTGGGTAGCTCAGTAGATTGAGAGCCAGGCCTAGAGATGAGAGGTCCTAGGTTCAAATCTAGCCTCAGACACTTCCTAGCTGTGTGACCCTGGGCAAGTCACTTAACCCCCATTGCCTAGCCCTTACCACTCTTCTGCCTTGGAGTCAATACACAGTATTTACTCCATGACAGAAGGTAGAGGTTTTAAAAAAAGAAGTGGGATTAAAATTAAATTAAACACTTCACCCTTCTCCCTATATATAAGATGGCCATCTATATCTGTAAAAATAAAATAGATAATTCAGATTGTATAAAATTGAATAACCTTTGCATGAACACAACCAGTGCAGCAAGGATAAGAAGTAAAACCACCAAGGAAGGAAAAAGAAAATCTTTGTATCTGATAGTTCTGATCTTGAAAGTGTAAGGGGAAATTTTAGGGTTGTGACTTAATCTAAATTTAATTGGTTGCCAGGGAAAAACCCAAATAAAATACCCAAATCAGTTTGGAAATTTTATGGTGGTTTAATTAATATAGAGGGGAGGAATTAAGAAGAAGAGAGAGGAAGAGAATATAGGATTTCTCCTGCCTAGCCTGTGCCAGGGGGAGTTCAAAGACCTCCACCATGAGGTCTTCTCAGAAGATTAGGGCTTCCTAAGAGGACAGTGTTTGGAAGGTAGAGGAGAAAGGAATCAGCCTAAACTCCGAGAGAGCTCAGAAAAGATGCCTCACCTGAACTAGGCTACTCAGCTTCCCCAAGTAGTGTATCAAGGGCACTCACCACCAAACCTGGACAATAGTTGCCACAACACCAAGATGCCAAGATGCTTAGCACACTGCCACCATCTACCTCTCTGCGAAAAGAGGCCGGAGAGAGGAAGTGATGCCAAATATATAGACCATTTTTACATCACTTTCCTGTGTCTCACATGTACCAATGGTAGCTTAAGCTTGACTTAGGACAGCCCAGGGGTCTGTCAGTTGTTTCTGATTTGTCCTTTGCTAGTACATGTGATTTGTCCTTTGCTAGTACATGTCTGTCATAGGCTGTCCTCCTAAATACTTAATCCTTAAGTAGGGGTGTAGACATTCCTATTTTATTAAACTAAGCAGGGTGGAGTAAATCTAAAATTCACAAAAGCCACCATCTGTCTCAGAGCTATGCCTCATTTGGGAAGCATGAACAAGATGGGAGAAAGGGGCTTTACTCTTATACCTTTTTCTTTCCATTTAAACAGTGACAAGGTACCAGTTGGCAGAAAAATTGCATTAAGAAGACAAAGTTGTCAATACTTTGTAATCTCGGACAGAATGCCTAATAGAAGAATTAACTTGATATAATAATTTATCTTAAGCATCAAAGGAATTCAATCCAGATATAAGGAAGGTTGAAGGATGAGTTTAGAATTTCCCAAACTAGAAAAGAGCACAAAATAGGATGGATGCCCTTAAATGTGTGATCATACATTTCACCTGTCTTCCTTTGCTTTGTTTTGATTTCTCCCCTAAATTGAATTTATAAAGGTTTTAAATTTCAATTTCTTAGTGGTTGACTGCAAGAGAAGTAAGATTTGGTCCCAACTTAGTGCAGGGGAATTCTGGGGAATTTCAAGTATCCTAAGGGCCAGGGAAAAGCTGCTGGTGGAAAAAGAACTATAAGTGATATGATACTTTGGGGTCAAGAAATAGAAATGCTTTCTAATGACCAGGATCTTGTCTTATCCCATATCCTGCCCTATATTCTCCACTAATTATCTTATGTGTCTAAGACCTGACTCCACAACTAGACCTAAAGCTTTCTTATATCAAGAATAATGACTGCTCTTTCTCTTGTCTCTCTCACAAAAATGTCTGGTGGGCACTGGGATTTTGCATTCACTACCTGATGGATTGAATTCTTGCTATTGTTCCCCAAATCTATTTTCTATCTACTCTTTCCCAAAGTACTCCATTTCTGCCAGCCACCTTATATCTTATTCTTCTCATACTTTACTCAAATAACAGTGGGAGAATCACTGTCTGGGATAGTAAATGACTCATGTTGGCTTTTCCCTCTTGGGCTACTAGTTTGGAAATGATAGATATGTGTTACAGAATGATATCCCATGAGGTGCATCATCCTAAGACATTAAAGTAGGAGCCAGATATGGTATCTCAGGTAAGGAACTAGTTTTGCATGAGTCACACATGCTTTGTCTATAAATACTGTTGGAAACCCTCTTACTGATAACTTCTGATCAGATTTTTTCTCCAGGTGTGCTTATTCTCTCACATATAAAAGAAGTTTTCCATATTTTATGTGTGGTGGTCAAAAGAACCAGTCCTAGCATCATAGATCTAGAGCTAGAAGGGACTTCAGAAGTAATGAAATCCAAGACCCTCATTTTACAAGGGAGGAAAATGAGGCCCAGAAAGAGAAAATGACAGGATCAAAGGCTTGTAGATTTACAACTTAAAGTGAAATTGGAGGTCATCTAGCCCAACCCTTCCATTTACAGCAGAAGAAACTGAGGTCCAGAGAGGCAAAATGGTTTGTCTGAGGTCATACAGGTAAAAAAGGCCAGATGGAGGATTTGAACACAACTTTTTTAACATTATTTTATTTGGTCATTTCCAAACATTATTCACTGGAAACAAAGATCATTTTCTTTTCCATCCCCCCCCCCCTTCCCTCTCCCATAGCCGATGCACAATTCCACTGGTTATCACATGTGTTCCTGTGTCTAACCCATTTCCATGTTGTTGGTATTTGCATTAGAGTGTTCATTTAGAGTCTCTCCTCAGTCCTATCATCTCCACCCCTGTAGTCAGGCAGTTGCTTTTCCTCCTTGTTTTTACTCCCACAGTTTATCCTCTGCTTGTGGATAGTATTTTTTAGATCCCTGCAGATTGCTCAGAGACATTGCATTGACACCAGTGGAGAAGTCCACTACCTTCAATTATACCACAGTGTATCAGTCTCTGTGTACAATGTTTTCCTGATTCTGCTCCTTTCATTCTGCATCACTTCCTGGAGGTTGTTCCAGTCTCCATGGAATTCCTCCACTTTATTATTCCTTTTAGCACAATAGTATTCCATCACCAACAGATACCAAAATTTGTTCAGCCATTCCCCAATTGAAGGGCATCCCCTCGTTTTCCAATTTTTGGCCACCACAAAGAGCACAGCTATGAATATTCTTGTACAAGTCTTTTTCCTTATTATCTCTTTGGAGTACAAACCCAGCAGTGCTAAGGCTGGATCAAAGGGCAGACAGTCTTTTATCACCCTTTGGGCACAGTTCCAAATTGCCCTACAGAATGGTTGGATCAATTCACAACTCCACCAGCAATGAATTAGTGTCCCTACTTTGCCACATCCCCTCCAGCATTCATTACTTTCCATAGCTGTCATGTTAGCCAATCTGCTAGGTGTGAGGTGATACCTCAGAGTTGTTTTGATTTGCATCTCTCTGATTATAAGAGATGTAGAGCACTTTTTCATGTGCTTATTAATAGTTTTGATTTCTTTGGCTGAGAACTGCCTGTTCATGTCCCTTGCCTATTTATTAATTGGGGAATGGCTTGATTTTTTGTACAATTGATTTAGTTCTTTGTATATTTGAGTAATTAAAGTTTCTCAGAGGTTTTTATGAAGATTGTTTCCCAATTTGTTGCTTCCCTTCTGATTTTAGTTACATTGGTTTTGTTTGTACAAAACCTTTTTAATTTGATGTATTCCAGATTATTTATTTTGCATTTTGTAACTCTTTCTAAGTCTTGCTTGGTTTTGAAGTCTTTCCCTTCCCAAAGGTCTGACATGTGTACTATTCTGTGTTTGCCTAATTTTCTTATAGTTTCCTTCTTTATGTTCAAGTCATTCACCCATTTTGAATTTATCTTGGTGTAGGGTGTGAGATGTTGATCTAAACCTAATCTTTCCCACACTGTCCTCCAATTTTCCCAGCAATTTTTATAAAATAGTGGATTTTTGTCCCAAAAGCTGGGATCTTTGGGTTTGTCAAATACTGTCTTGCTGAGGTCACTTGCCCCGAGTCTATTCCACTGATCCTCCTTTCTGTCTCTTAGCCAGTACCAGATTGTTTTGGTGACCAATGCTTTATAATATATTCTGAGATCTGGGACTGCAAGGCCCCCTTCCTTTGTATTTTTTTTCATTATTTCCCTGGATATCCTTGATCTTTTGTTCTTCCAAATGAACTTTAGTATGGTTTTTTTCTAAATCAGTAAAAAAAAATTTTAGAAGTTCCATGGGTGGAGACTGGAACACCTCCAGGAAGTGATGCAGAGCGAGAGGAGCAGAACTAGAACATTGTACACAGAGACGAATACACTGTGGTATAATCGGACGTAATGGACTTCTCCATTAGTGGCGGTGTAATGTCCCTGAACAACTTGCAGGGATCCAGGAGAAAAAAACACCATTCATAAGCAAAGGATAAACTATGGGAGTGGAAACACCGAGAAAAAGCAACTGCCTGTCTACAGAGGTTGAGGGGACATGACAGAGGATAGACTCTAAATGAACACTCTAATGCAAATACTGTCAACAAAGCAATGGGTTCAAATCAAGAAAACATCTAATGCCCAGTGGACTTACGCGTCGGCTATGGGGGGTGGGGGGGAGGAAAAGAAAATGATCTATGTCTTTAACGAATAATGCTTGGAAATGATCAAATAAAATATATTAATAAAAAAAAAGAAGTTCCATGGGTATGGCACTAAATAGATAGATGAGTTTGGGTAGGATGGTCATTTTTATTATATTGGCTCGTCCTACCCATGAGCAGTTAATGTTTTTCCAATTGTTCAAGGCTAGTTTTACTTGTGTGGAGAGTGTTTTATAGTTGTGTTCATATAGTTCCTGTGTTTGTCTTGGGAGATAGATTCCTAAGTATTTTATTTTGTCTAAGGTGATTTTGAATGGGATTTCTCTTTCTAGTTCTTGCTGCTGAGCTGTGTTGGAATTATATAGAAATGCTGATGCCTTATGTGGGTTTATTTTGTATTCTGCAACTTTGCTAAAGTTGTTATTTTGATTACCTTTTTGGTTGAATCTCTAGGATTCTTTAGGTAGACCATCATGTCATCTGCAAAGAGTGATAATTTGGTCTCCTCCTTGCCTATTTTAATGCCTTCAATTTCTTTTTCTTCTCTAATTGCTACTGCTAGTGTTTCTAATACAATGTCAAATAATAAAGGTGATAATGGGCATCCTTGTTTCACTCCTGATCTTAATGGGAATGGATTTAGTTTATCCCCATTGCAGATGATATTAGTTGATGGTTTTAGATATATACTGTTTATTATTTTTAGGAGTGGCCCTTCTATTCCTATGCTTTCTAGTGTTCTTAATAGGAATGGGTGTTGTATTTTATCAAAGGCTTTTTCTGCATCTATTGAAATAATCATGTGATTTTTGTTGGTTTGCTTGTTAATGTGGTCAATTATGTGGATGGTTTTCCTAATATTGAACCAGCCCTGCATCCCTGGTATGAATCCTACTTGATCATGGTGAATGATTCTTCTGATCACTTGCTGGAGTCTTTTTGCTAGTATCCTATTTAAGATTTTTGCATCTATATTCATTAGGGAGATTGGTCTATATTTTTTTTTCTCTGTTTTTGGCCTGCCTGGCTTTGGAATTAGTACCATGTTTGTGTCATGAAAGGAATTTGGTAGAACTCCCTCTTTGCTTATTATGTCAAATAGTTTGTATAGTATTGGAGTTATCTGTTCTTTGAATGTTTGATAGAATTCACTGGTGAATCCATCAGGCCCTGGAGATTTTTTTCTTAGGAAGTTCTTTGATGGCCTGTTGGATTTCTTTTTCTGATATGGGATTATTTAAGAAATCTATTTCTTCTTCTGTTAGTCTAGGCAATTTATATTTTTGTAAATATTCATCCATATCACCTGGGTTGGTATATTTATTGTCATATAGTTGGGCAAAGTAGTTTTTAATGATTGCCTTAATTTCCTCTTCATTGGAGGTGAGATCCCCCTTTTCATCCTTGATGCTGTTAATTTGTCTTTCTTCTTTCCTTTTTTTAATTAGATTGACCAGTACTTTGTCTATTTTGTCTTTTTTTTCAAAGTACCAGCTTCTAGTCTTGTTTATTAGCTCAATAGTTCTATCACTTTCGATTTTATTAATTTCTCCCTTAATTTTTAAGATCTCTAGTTTGGTTTTCTTCTGGGGGTTTTTAATTTGTTCGTTCTCAAGTTTTTTGATTTGCATTTCCAATTCCTTGATCTCTGTCCTCCCTAATTTGTTAATATATGCACTCAGGGATATGAATTTTCCTCTAAGTACTGCCTTGGCTGCATCCCATAAGGTTTGAAAGGATGTCTCGCCATTGTCATTTTCCTCAATGAAATTATTAATTGTTTCTATGATTTCTTCTCTAACTAAACGATTTTGGAGTATCATATTATTTAATTTCCAATTAATTTTTTTTATTTGGCTCTCCATGTACACTTACCGATCAACATTTTTATTGCCTTGTGATCTGAAAAGGCTGCATTTATTATTCCTGCTTTTCTGCATTTGAGTGCCATGTTTCTGTGACCTAGTGTATGATCTATTTTTGTGAATGTGCCATGTGGTGCTGAAAAGCAGGTGTATTCCTTTTTGTCCCTATTTATTTTTCTCCATATGTCTATTAACTCTAATTTTTCTAAAATTTCATTCACCTCTTTTACCTCTTTCCTGTTTATTTTTTGGTTTGATTTATCTAAATTTGATAGTTGTTGGTTGAAGTCTCCCACTAATATGGTTTTACTGTCTATTTCCTCCTTTAATTCTCCTAGTTTCTCCATTAAAATTTTGGATGCTATACCATTTGGTGCATACATGTTGATTAGTGATATTTCCTCATTGTCTATACTCCCTTTTAACAGAATATATTTACCTTCCCTATCCCTTTTGATCAGGTCTATTTTTGCTTTGTCTTTGTCAGATATCATGATTGCAACTCCTGCCTTCTTTCTATCAGTTGAGGCCCAAAAGGTCTTACTCCAACCTTTAATTCTAACCTTGTGAGTATCAACCCGCTTCATATGTGTTTCTTGAAGACAACAGATGGTAGGGTTTTGGGTTATAATACAATCTGCTATTTGTCTACGTTTTATGGGTGAGTTCATCCCATTCACGTTCAAAGTTATGATTGTCATTTGTGCATTCACTGGCATTTTGATATCTTCCCCTAGTTCTGACCTTTCTTCTTTAGCTATCTCCTTTTGAACCAGTGATTTACTTTATAGGTCAGTCCCCCTTGTCCCCTCCCTTGAGATGCTTCCCTTTCTAGCCCCTCCCTTTTTATGCTTCCTTCCCCACCCCCCTCTCCTTCCCTCCCTTTTTTATACTCCCTTCCCCTTCCCCCTCCTTAATTTTCCTTTCTTTCTTGCCCAGTTGGATAAGATAGAATTCAGGATTCCACTGGATCTAAATGTTCTTCCCTCTCAGATTTGATTTCACTGAGAGTAAGGTTTAAGTAATTCTACTTCACACTCTCTTCCTCTCCTTCTCATATGAGAGTTCTTCCCCTCCCCTTCCCATGTGTATCTTTATATGGGAAAGATTATTCTAGTAAGTCCCCCCCCTATTTCTTGATGTAAATCTTAGTATTATCGATGGTTCCCCCCTCCCTTTTCCTTTCCTTGCCCCCACTTTCACCAAATCTTCTTAATGCCCCAATCTTTCTCTATGGATGTTTCTTCTAACTACTCTTATGATGCATACAATTTTTGAGAGTTACACAAAACATTTTCCCCACATATTAATATATATATATATATATATATATATAATTTGATGTAAATGTAGTCCTTATAGAAGAGAGTTTGACTTAAAGAAAAAGATAAGATTTATCTCCTTTTCCCTTTCTTTCATATTTACCTTTTCATGTTTCTCTTGCTTTCTGTGCTTGGATATCAAATTTTCCACTAAGTTCTGGTCTTTTCTTAGCAAATGCTTGGAAGTCTTCTATTTTCTTGAATGCCCATACTTTCCCCTGGAAGTATATAGTCAATTTTGCTGGGTAATTGATTCTTGGTTGGAGACCCAGCTCTCTTGCCTTTCTAAATATCGTGTTCCATGCTTTGCGGTCTCTTAGTGTGTTAGCCGCTAAGTCATGTGTGATCCTTATGGGAGCCCCCCTATATCTGAAGCTCCTCTTCTTGGCTTCTTGTAGGATTTTCTCCTTTTCTTGGAAGCTCTTGAATTTGGCAATTACATTCCTGGGGGTTGTCTTTTGGGGATTTAGTATAGAGGGTGTTCTATGAACCCTTTCTATTTCTATTTTGCCCCCTTGCTCCAGAACATGTGGGCAATTTTCTTCAATAATCTCCTGTGGAATAACATCAAGGTTAATGTTTATCTCTGGTTTTTCTTGAAGACCAATAATTTGGAGGTTGTCTCTTCTTCCTCAGTTTTCCAAGTCTGTGACCTTTTCAGTGAGATATTTTATGTTTTCTTCTAATTCATCAATTTTTTTGGCTTTGCTTTATTGATTCTTGCTGTTTTATGATCTCACTTTCTTTGAGTTGTTTAATTCTGGTCATTAGGGACTAGTTTTGCTTTTCAGCTTTGTCTGCCCTTCTATTGGATGCTTCCCGCTCTTTCTACAATTGTGTAGTCTTATCCATCAGACTGCTGATCTCTTTCTCCCATTTTTCTTTCCAGAAGGTTTCCATCTTTTGAGTAAGCTTCAGTTTGAGATCTTCCAGAGCTTGTTGATAGTTTCCTTTTTGGGAGGCATGTTCTGATTTTTTTTTTTTTTGGATTTCATCCTCATTCTCTTCTTTTCCTTGAGGACTCCCACCATAAAAGTTTTTAATAGTCACCTTTTTCCCTTTCTTCCTGGAGGCTTGATTTTGGGCCATGTGAGCCATCCCTTTGGTGGTTTTATTCCACTTTCTTTTTTGGTCTGGGGTCTGGGTGATGTGGGCTGGTTTTCTGTGAATTTAGGTTGCCTCAGACTAGTTCTTCCCAGCCTCCGAGGTTTCTTAGAGTGCTGGGGCCCTGATCACAGCCAAACTGCCCAGGTGTTCAGCTCTGCCCAGATAATCAGCGTGTGGTCTTCCCCTGGTGTTTAGCTCCGTCCAGATACTCAGAGCAACCACCTGGAGTATAGCTCCATGGCCCCTGTACTCAGTGCAGGATTCTCCCATAAAACCAACCTGAGATGTTGTTTCCTGGCAGCCCCCAGATCCCAAGGACCCTGGAGTGCCCCCCCAGACAGAGACATTCCCCACTCACTCGCTGTTCCAGTGAGCTCTTCGGTAGCTCACTCTGGTTTGGTGAGGGAGGTGTGGGGGGTGGGGAAGGGTGGCTCTGTTCACATTTCTGTGCAAGCTTTTCCTCCTTCTTATTATAGTGTGGAAATGTTCAAACCCCACATACTTTCGCCTCTTTGGGTTACTGGGGAGTACTGGGGAGTCCTTCTGTTCCTCCAAAGGTGATTTTTATGCTCCTTTGATGTAGTCTATTTCATTCGGTGCAGGGGACAGGAAGCGTGTGATGTCTAGATTGTAGCCATGTTTATCTGGAAGTCTGAACACAAATTTTTTGATGACAGAGTAAGTGTTGTTTCCATTTTTCTATAAAACCAGTGTATATCATGCACCTTTATATACCATTTCTCACCTAGAGATTTAGACTATTAAGAAAATGGGTGAGGATGGTGGCTGAGGAAAGAGATGGTAAATTAGGGTTCCATTCTTGATACTAACTCAGAGAACTTGTATGATCTTTGGCAAATCACTTAGTTGCTTTCAACCTCAGTTTCCTGATCTATTAAAATGGGGATCATAATAGCACTTATCTCAAAGGACTGTTGTGGGAATATAATTAAACAACATAGTTAAATTACTTTATGAACTTTAAAGCTCTACATAAAATTCTATGACAAATATACATGTACACTTTCTGTATAATTTAAATGTTATATTATTATTTCAATTCAATATTCAATTCAGTAAGCATTTATTAAGCTAGATATTGTGCTAAAAGCTAAGAACACAAAAAGGCAAAGGACTGTCCCTACCCTCAAAAAATGGCAATCTAATGGGGGGTAAGGAAAAACAGCATGCAAGTTAATATATGCAAAATAGGCTATATGCCAGATAAATAAAAATAATTAACAAAGTGGAAGAATTCAGAGGGGTTATAAAGGGCTTCCTGCACAAGGCAGGATTTTAGTTGGGAATTTTAAAAAGCCAACAAGGTCAGTAGTCAGAGCAGAAGGAGGAAGAATATTCCAAGATGGGGGACAGCGAGAGAAAATACTTAAAACTAATAGATGGAAGGTCTTCTTTGTAGAACACCCACGAGGCTAGTGTCACTGGATGGAAGAGTGCGTGTTGGGGAGTAAGATATAAAAAATCCAAAGAACTAAAAGGAGGCTCATCTTATAATGGGCTCTGAATGGGAAACAGAGCATTTTGCATTTGGTTCCAGAGGCCAAAGGGAGCCACTGGAGTTTATTGAATAGAGAGTGACATGGTCCGATCTCCATTTTAGGAAAATTACTTTAGGGGATGAATGGAGGATAGATCAAAGAAGTGACAGCCTTGAGGCAGCAGATCCACCAATAGCTACTGCAATAATCAATGTATAAGGTGATGAGATCCTGTATCTGGATAATGGCAATATCAGAGGGGTAAAGGGAGAATTATTTGAGAGGTGCTACAAAGGCAAACTTGACTCACACTCCCGCCATACTGGATGAGATGGGGAGGAGTCCAGGATGATTCCTAGGTTATAAGCCTAAGGGACTGGGAGAAGGGTGATGCCCTCTACAGGAATAAGGAAGGTGGGCTTTAGGCAGAAAGAGAATGAATTCAATTTGTGGCATAATGAGTTCATCTGAACCTCCTTAGTTTTGTCTCAGTGGTGACCATTGTGAAAACTAACCAGAACCTCTTGGGAGAGTTGGCATGATCTTTTCTGAAGTTGATGAGAAGGAACAGGGCAGACATTTCTAGGTCTTCCTCCTTAAATGGAAGGAATGAATGCTAGGGAAATATTGAACTCACAGGAGATATTCTCCATATGAATGACTAGGTTGTTATTTGGAGGTTCATCACTCTAATAATAGAGCAAGAAGGGATCATAGGATCATAGACAGAGCTGGAAGGGCCACTTGGTCCTACCTTCTTCTTTAAAGGGATTATTTACTCTTCTTCATTTTACAAATGAGGAAACTGAGACCTCGGGCAGTAAAGTGACTTGTCCAAGGTCACTTGGAGATTTAATAGCCAAGACTCCAAACTAAGTCTTCTTTTTCCAATGATATTTTTCACTTTATCTTGCCAGTCAGTCAATAAACATTTATTAAGCATTTACTATGTGTCTAACACTGTGCTTATCACTGGGAATTTTTTTAAGGCCAAACACAGATCCTGGTCTCAAGGAGCTTACAGCTGAATAGGGGAGACAACATGCAAACAATCTTGTAGAAACAAGCGAAGGACAAGATAAATTGGAAATAACCCACAAGGCAGAGGCACTAGAACTAAGAAGGATTTGGAAAGATGAAGGAAGCCAGGAAAGCCAGGAGGCAGAGATGAGAAGGAAGAGCTTTCCCAACATGGGTGACAGCTTGGGAAAATGCTGGGAGGCAAGAGATGGAGGGTTTTATATGAGGAACAGCTAGGAAGCCAGAAGACTGGAAAGGGAAGGAGGGGGCAAACTCATCTAGAAAGTTATTGACAGAGGCAAGACTAGAACCCAGGTCTCCTGACCCCAAATCCAAAGCTTTTTTTTTCCTTGCCAAGATTATATAAAGAACAGGATGCTCAATTGGGGCTGATTAATCATCAAGCAGCCTCATGACATGTAGAGAGAGCATCAAGCCAGAGAAGTAGGCTTCGTTTTTTGTAATATTTCACCCTCCCTCATTTTTGTTTCTTGGAGAGAACTTGTTTTGTAATTCTAGTTGGTGAATTTAAAAAGTGCATCTCAAAATAGTCCCTTGGCTTAATGGAGACACAGACATCGCATATATAAATTCAAATAAGTCAAAATTGCAGCAAGATAAATCTCATCCTTTATGTCTTGCCATGTGCTGGCAAATATATCATCCCACAATACCAGTTCATTCCTCACATGCTGCATCTTAGGATAAGGTTTCCCATTAATCACACTAGTATTTTCAAGTGCTCATTTTCCAAGATGGGCCATTGTCTGTTGATTTGTTTGTTATGGAAAATTAATCTTCATGAGCAAGCTTAAATCAGGAATCATATCACAGCAGTGCCTACAGCCAAATTAGACGACAAGCCCGTTCATTACAGATCCAAAACCTTTTTCATCTTTTCTGATAACTGAGATATATGTATATATATAGCAAAACTATAAATATACATATAATAAATATATATAATAATGTAAGATGTATATGAAGATATACAAAGTGTTCCAGAAGTCTCAGTATGTTTGCAAGCCTTTAAAGATGTGCGTGTGTGTGTGTGTGTGTGTGTGTGTGTGTGCGCGTGTGTGTGTGTTGGGGAAGAGCTTAGCTATCGCTCTCTATAGGAAAACATATGAAAGCTCCACAAATTAAAGAACAAAGGAAATAGCACAGGACAAGGAAGTCAAATGTCCTGATTTTTTATTAAAGGAAGAGCATGGAATCTCCCAGTTTTAGGCCATGAATTTGATTTTAATTCCTGGCAGAGCTCGCATCTGTATAATTAAAGGAATAGTTAGTGAACATTTTGGGGGGGGGGAGAGTAATCACAAAGAGCTTAGGTGCTCTATCAAGAACTGGCTATTCCAAGCTAATCTTATTTCTAATTTTTTTGGACTAGTTACCAATCTGATAGATCAAGGGAATGCAACAAATTTGACAAAATGTTTCACGCTATCTTTCTGATAGAGAAGTGTGGGCTAGATGATAGAAGACAAGAGTTGGATAGATCAGGAGCTAGTTCAATGGAGGCACACAAAAGTCGTCTTTATTGGTTTGATTCCACCTTAGTACTAGTTCCCAGTGGAGGGCTTCAAGGATCTGTGCTTGACCCTTCACTGTTTTGCAACTTTACCATTGACAAAGATGAAGGAATAACTGGCTTGCTTATCATGTTTTCAGACAACACAAAGCAAGGAGGCATTAAAAAATGCTTTAGATGATTGAGAGAAACAACAGGTGAGAAGACTGGACAGAATACAACAAGATGAAATTTGTTTGGATTTAATGTGATGTCTAACTTGGGTTCAAAAAAGCAACCTAAAGGGGGCAGCTGGGTAGCTCAGTGGATTCAGAGTCAGGCCTAGAGATGGGAGGTCCTAGGTTCAAATCTGGCTTCAGACACTTCCCAGCTGTGTGACCCTGGGCAAGTCACTTGATCCCCATTGCCTAGCCCTTACCACTCTTCTGCCTTGGAGCCAATACCCAGTATTGACTCCAAGATGGAAGGTGAGGGTTTAAAAAAAAAAGCAACGTAACAAAAATAAGATTTGAGTAATATGGTGGACTTGTTTGTCTTAAAAAGGTCTGAGAGTTCTAATGGATGGAAAGCTCAATTTGAGTGCAAAGTATTCACCAAGAAATGGTTAATTCATCTTAGAGAAACTAGAATGACAAAGATCTTGGGGTTGTATCATGTAAGGAATGGTGGAAGGAACTGGGGATTTTATAAAGAAAAGAGAAAATTTGGAGGTATGGATGGAATGTCTTATTTTGGAATATCTGAAGGGTAATCATCTAGAAAAGACTTAGTTTATCCAGAAGGCAGATCTAGGATCCATAGTTCATAGGAACATAGATTTAGGATTGAAAGTGACCTGAGAGGGCACTGAGTCCAACTCCCTCAATTTACCAATGACAGAAGAGAGGTAAAATGAGTCCTGCATTCAAGAACTGGGGGAGGTTTTAATTCCTGACTTCAAGTTCAGTGTTCTATCCATTGTACTATTATTCTAAAACGTTCCCACAGAGCACATCTTCATAGTTACACAGCTAGGAAAAAGGTATAAAAGCCCATTTTGTCTATTATTCTTCAATTACCAAAACCCTACATTTCACTCTGTAGAGAAAAATGTGGCATTAAATATTCTCCAACAAGGTTTCACCTATGCATATATTAAGACCATATATTATATTTCCATTACTACTGGAAAGGTTATGTCAATCAATTCCCCAGAGCTCCACTTACCATCTCTGAGACTTCCAGACTAAAATACCTCATCCTTGACCACAACTCACTTGTACATATTTTTCCACATCAGAATGTAAATTCTCTTGAAGGCAGGACTGCTCTTGCTTATATATATTTATCCCCAATTCTTAATACAGTTATTGGTACAAATTAAGTGTTTAATTAAGTTTTCCTTTGATTCAGTATTCCTTGATGCTTCTAAATACAGAGATATCTTCATTCAACATTCTTCTGGGGGGGCAGCTGGGTAGCTCAGTGGATTGAGAGCCAGACCTAGAGACGGTGGTCTTAGTTTCAAATCTGGCCTCAGATACTTCCCAGCTGTGTGACCCTGGGCAAGTCACTTGACCCCCATTGCCTAGCCCTTACCACTCTTCTGTCTTGGAATCAATACCCAGTATTGACTCCAAGATGGAAGGTAAGGGTTTTAAAATGAAAAAAAAAAAACATTCTTCTGATTAACATCATCAACCAAATAAAGGGGATGTATATTTGCCAAATTTGTTGCCCCATAATATCAATCTACATGAGTTTATTAAATACCCACTATGGACCAAGCACTGTGCTAGGTGCTGAGGATTCAAACAAAAAAATAGAAACAGTCCCATCCTGCTTAAATTAGAATAAGAGGATATTTTGAACAAATTCTAAGTGAAGAAGTTTTTCTCCCTAAATGATTGGAATTCTCAAGATGCTTCTGTTTGTCAGACATGAAATACTACAGGGTCTCCTCAGTGGGGTCCAAGGCCACTTGAACAAGATTATATTAGTAATTTACACAGGAAAACCCAAGTGGATAACGATTACAAATGTCCCAAGTTATGTCAGAGAACAGAATGAGAAGTTCATTGAGTTAGTCCATCATGAACAGACACTACATATGGACAGTGATCTGGGCTCAGAATAAAGTAAGAGAGATCTTGGTCAAATGGAAATATGATGGAGAATTAGGCATTTTCTCCACTCCTCAGGACTTCTCAAAACTCTTCAAAATAAGAGTATGTATAAGAGATGAAGGAATTTCAGCTGGATTCACAGTCTTGGTCATCAGGAACCCTAATAAAGTAAAAACCCACTTTAACAGCAGAAAATGCTAATCCTTAAACTCCTAACACTCACTCAGTGCTTCTCCCTACCACCCACTATGCTCTGGCATGGCTACAGAAGACAACCCACCACTTGCAATAGAATGAAACTCTTACTTCCCTACACTCTCTCTTTCTCTCTATCTATCTCTGTCTCTCTGTCTCTCCCTGTCTCTGTCTTGTGTGTGTGTGTGTGTGTGTGTGTGTGTGTGTGTGTGTGTGTGTGTGTGTGTTATGTCCTCTAGAGAACCAAGAGACAGAAGCTTGCTCTGACTGGGATTGTACTGATCCATTTCAACAGTCTTTAGCTAGAGGCCTGAGGAATAGTTAGAATATCAAAATATATATGGTTCTATTCAGTCTGCTTGAAGCAAAGGGACCAACATAGAACTAAAGCTCATTCTGTAGCCTCATCTCACTTTGGGTAGATACCGAGATCAGTAAAACAATGAGAATTGCCCTATGTGGAGGCTGGCTAAGACAGCGTTGAGGCCCTGGCTCCAGAAAAACAGCAAAGAAAGAGTCAGAAAGTAAACAGTAGTGAAATCGAGGGTAGAAAAACTGAAAGTACCAAAGATCTCAAGAGGAAGAGAGCCCAACTAAAGACCTTGAGCAAAGGTAGATAAACCAATAAGGAACATCTAAACTGAAGGAAACATGGACTCCTATTCAGCTAGATGAGTCCAGGAACCTACAAATAAATGTTGCAAGACAAAGGCAAATTAATCAATACCTAATGAGAGAGGATCCTGAATATTCACAAGAGATCATAGGACCATAGCACAATGGAGATTAAAGCTTAAAAGCAAAATAAGAATTCAGAATTCTTAGACTGTACAGTAGAAGTAACTTGACAAGTAGAAAAACCTGAACCCATGGCAAGTTGCACTAAAGAAGCAAAAGAAAGAATAACTGATTGAGAATAGGATGGTACAGAGGTGTAGGACAATATGGAAGAAAGGGGAAAATTAAAATATAGAACATAGGACATTCAAATAACACAAGATTATTCTGCATCCATCAGAAACCTCAGGAGGGAAGGGAATAATATGTTCCAAAGAGCAAAGGAGTTTAAGATACAACCCAAAGTGACCTACTCAGCAAATACAAATCTAGTCATTAAAGAAAAAAAGATAAATATTTAATAAAAAGAAAAATTTCAAAGTATCATGGAAAGAAACAGACCCAAATAATGTATTTGCTTTTAAATACCACAAACAACAATATAAGAAAAAAGAAAAAAATCCCCTATCTTCTTAGAGGGTAGAGAGACAAGTAAATAACTATGTATAAACAGGATGTCTTGGATATAATATCAGAGGAAAGACATGGAGATTAATTAGTGATGATTGGAAAAGTCTTCTTTTTTTTTTTTTGTTTAAACCTTTATCTTCCATCTTGGAATCAATCCTGTGTAATAGTTCAAAGGCAGAAGAATAATAAGAGCTAAACAATGCTACCTAAGTGACTTGCCCATGTTTACACAGTTAGGAAGTGTCTGAGACCAGATTTGAACCTAAGACTTCCTATTTCCAGACCTGGTTCTCAATCCACTGAACTACCAAGCTGTTCCCTGTAAAAGGCTGTAAAAGGCAGAAGATGAAACTGTAATTGTGCTGAAAGGAATGATGAACTGGAGGGATTCCATGTGACCTGGAATGATCTCCAGGAATTGATACAGAGCAAAAAGAACAGAACCAGGAGAACATTGTACACAGAGAATGAAACATTATGGCACAGTCTAATATAATGGACTTTTCTGCTAGCAGCAATGCAATGACCCAGGACAATCCAAAGAAACTTATGAAAAAAAAAGGTATCCTCATCTGTGGGAACATAAATATAGAAGGAAAACATATGATTGACCACATGGTTCAATGGGGATATGAATGGGGATGTTGATTTTAAATGATCACTCTATTGCAAATATTAATAACATGGAAACAGGTTTTGAACAATGATACATGTATAACCCAGTGAAATTGCTCATCAGCTCCAGGACAGAGGAAGACAAGAGGGGAGGGAAAGAACATGAATCATGTAGCCATGGGAAAATATTCTTAATTAATTTTTAAAAAGAAAAGGAAAATAAGATGAAACTTTAACTGAGACTTAAAATTCATGAAAGCTGTGAGAAAAAGATGAGGATGGAGAGTGCACTTCAGGTAAGCTACAATTTAGTAATCCGGGCTTTGGAAGGCTGACATCCTGGAGATAATGAACCAAAAAAAGGGACTAGCATTAAGGGAGATCAGGAAAGGCTTCTCATAGAAGATATAATTATAGCTGGGGCATGAAGGAAGCCAAGGAAGACTGTGGGTGAAGTTGAGAAGGGAGAACATTTCTACTTTGGGGGACAGTCAGAGAAAATACCCAGACCTGGAAGATGGAGTATTTTGTGCAAGGAACAGCAAGGAGGGCAGTGTCACTGTATAGCAAAGTAAATGGGAGTGGGGGAGGTATATAAGGTATAAAAGTTGTTTGAGTATTTATGTGTGTGTGTGTGTGTGTGTGTGCGTGCATCTAGGTTATGAAGGGCTTTGAAAGCCCTTTTTAAATTTTGATCCTACAAGTGATAGGAAGTGGTCTAGAGAGCATCAATATTCTATAAAAGTCTTATTTTAACGCTTACCATACTAGAAGTAACCCTGCTTTACTGAGGGGATTGGAACAAAATTTCTACTGGGTATGATCAAGCTAGAAAGTCTTGGTTTTGGAAAGAGTAAGATTCTAGCATTGTTTCTACTCTTAAGGAGCAATATAATTAAATATGGTCCTGGTGACATATGTTAACTAATAACCAGATGGGTTAAGTTGATCAAACTAAAAGCTGATAGGAACATAGGGAAACATACCTTATATTATATTGCTAGAGCACTTAAGAACTGTTTTGTTTTGTTTTTAGAAAATGAGATGGAAATATACATTATGAGCTGTAAATCTTTTTATGTTCATTGACCTAGAGATCTCATTACTAGCATTAGAATCTAGTGGTATTATTGAAAGGGTAAAAAGCTATGTATGTATGAAAATATTCATAGAAGATTTGTAATGATTAAATAACTGGAAATAATGCAAATGCAATGTGTTAGAAATGGCTGAAAAGATTATGATATCTGAATGTAATGGGCTATATTATGTTATTAGAAATGACAAATATTGAAAATATGAAGAAAATAGGGAAATATATGAAAAATGAAAAGAGAATAAGAATAACACATACTATGATTATATTAAAAATAGCAGCTACAATTTCAAGAAACAAGTATCAAAGTAAAACAAATCCCAAGGGAACTCAAAAACAAGATATTTATATTAGCATACATATATAATTTATATATTCTGAACAAATTGTAAACAATATGGAATTTGTGGTTTTGCACATATTTTATATATTTGTTTATTTAAATGTTTTATTGGTTATGCTGGTTATTAAATATATAATAATTTTTATAAGTTTTATAACTTCATTAAGTATACAATAATTTTATAAAAACAAGTGATGGTAAACCACTGAAGTTTATTGAATGAGGCAAGGGGTGAGGAGGAGTAGGATGGTCAGATTTTTGCTTGAGGATGATTAATATGATAGTTGAGTAGAAGATAGACTGAAATGGGAGAGAATAATGGCAGGAAGAGGAGTACCAGCAAGCCACTGTAGTATTTAGCTATGAGATGATAAGGGGCTGAACTAAGGGAGTGGAAGGTCATATGGGAGAGATGATACAAAGGGAAAATCAACAAATTCAGTAGGGAAGGAGGCTGACAAACAGTGAGGAGTTAAAGATGACACCTAGATTGCAAACCACAGAGAGAATTGTGGTGTCCTTTGCAATAATAGAGAAGTTTGAAAGTTGGGGGAAAGACTGTGTGTATGCACGTGAAGGAGAGATGATGGCTTCAATTTGGGATATGTTGAGTTTAACATGTCTATAGGACATCCATTTTGAAATCTTTAATAGGCATCTGGAAATGTGAGTCTGAAGTCAGGAGAAATGTTATCAGCAGACTAGAGATGAATGAAAGCACAGGAACTAGTATAGAGAGAGAAGAGAAAATGACCCAAGACAGAGTCCTGGGAGAGCTCCATATTTAGTGGCTATTGTCTATATAAAGATCCAGCAAATAAGACTGAGAAGGAGCAAACAGACTGTTAGGAGGAGAATCAGAAGAGAGAAGATTTACAGAAACCTGAAGAAAAGAGAGTGTTAACAAAAGGATGAGTGACACCACTGTCAAAGGCTACCAAGAGATCAAGAAGGATGAGAATCAAAAAGTTCTTAGATTTGAAAAGTAAGAGAATATTAGTAACTTTGGAATTAGAATATAAGCTCCTTGAGAGCAGAAACTCTCATGGTTGTCTTCGTATCCTCAGTGTTTAGTACTTATAGTAAGCTCTTAATATTAATTCATTCCACTCCATTATCCTGTCATGGCACAAGAACTTGTATTGGATGAAAAAAGTCTTTGTGAAAAGAAACAAAGATAAGCATAACAGCAATGCAAAGATATTCGTCTTATAAACTTAAAACAGACATATAGTTTGAACCTGAGACAACTGGTTCAGCCCACGAGCCAGCATCCCCTCAAATTCCCCTTCAAGTGATTCTCAAATATTGGCAGTGGTTATTATATTCTAAGCTGAACAAAGTGTTTTTTTTTCCTCAAAGAAAAACATGACATTCCCATTCCATATATTTAAGTACCATTTTGCACATCTTGGATATATGCCTAATGCCAAGATGCATTCTGGGCAGCCTCTACCTACAAGCCAAACTAGAGTGTGCCCAATCCTTTCCTCTATGATATGCAGTCTTCTGACTTTAATATTTCTCCAGGTAATGCTTAGAGGGACCCTTAACCAAAGGATTTCTTGAGCTGACATATTTATGGGGATGAACTGGCAGACACACAACCTCATTATGGATAACATAGTAAAATATGATTTGCAGTTGGCTGTAGCAAAATAATTTGAAAGCCCAGTTGATATTACATTTGAAATGGGAAGACTTATTGGAAAAAAGGGTTGGGGAGGACAACTGGAAAAGTTTCAAATATGCTTTTTGCAAACAAGTATGGACTAACCTGGGTCGTGACAAGATGGGTGGATGGATATCGGCATCTTTGAAAGCATTGGCCCCCTTATGGAACTCCTGGGGAAAAAGTGACTCATTGTGCCAGTGAAACAGGATAACCATTGTGCCAACGCTGCGTGATGGAAAGTTTGGTCTCCTGGGAAGCTTTGAGTAATAAGAGTATGATAAAGACATGTTAAGTGGGGCGTGCAAAATGAAGCATTCTAAGTAAGAAAATCCAATTTTGGACTTCATTTATTGTGTTTATGAACCATGTAAAACAATATTATAGTTTTTCTATGACAAAGGGTCATTTTTGTTTAAAGTAATTTTCTCTCTTCTTTGGGCTTGGCTTAACCAATATCTTCTAATTCCAGGATGAAACTATCTTATGCCATGAACATGGGTGTCATTGATTCCCTGCTCAGTCAATCTAACTGTTATGTAAGAATCAAGACGAAGGCCAAGAGATTTATTACCTTGTTCAGAGGCACTCAGAGGAAAAACACCATCTCTCTCTCTTCTCTCAAAATCCAGATGACTTAGGAAAGCTTTAAAGAGTATAATTAGCTTTCAGGGATTAAGTGAGGGTTAGTGAGCCCAGATTTGGAAATTCAGAACAGTTTTAGTAGAGAAAGGGTTTTTATTTGTAATTTCTAAGTGACATTTTAAAGCACTTATGGTGGCTCCAAAGAAACAATATTGCTCATTTGTACCATCTTTGTGCTGATGAGAGGGACCCAGGTTCTCTCACTCAATAGCTTAATGAAAATAAGAGCTTGGAAAGTAATTTAGAGCTCATCTAGTTTAGCCTCCTCATTTTACAGAAGAAAAAACTGAGAAGGGAAGTGACTTGGCCAAGAGCACAGAGGTCATATGCATCAAAAAAGAGGATTAAACTCAGTTCCTCTAACTCCAGAACTAGTTTGTTTTCTACTAAGCTTTGCCTTCTCTTCTTCTGTTTTTGAACCCTTGATGGCTGACAAATAGTAGGCGTTTGATAAATGTCTCTTGATTGGTGATTGTTTCCCACACTCTTCTCTTCGTCATCCAAATTTTGATTCTCGGGAGATTTAGTTCTATGACTCACAACCACTGCATCACCAGGAAAACATGGGGATAGTTATTTCTAGGCTAATTCCTTTTGAATGGTCACGTGCCTCAGTGGGGAAGCCCTGTGATGAATTGTGGCTCAGTGGAACAGCATCTGCAAATTGGGACAATGACTTGAATATAAGAGCACCTGGAAAATCACTAGCTTCAAGAAATTCTTCTTTCTCTTGCCATCTACTAAAGGTGGAGAGTCTCCCTATCACATGACTCACTTGGTACTGATAATCACAAAACCACTGATCAAAAGGACCTCTATAGTCCATGTATTTGCCTTTCTTTCTCTTTTATGTCTTAGGATTATTGACCTCCTTAGAGTATATATGCCAGATCTCTGCATCAATCCTAATTGAAAGTTTAGTCACTTTCTTATCATTATTCCAAATTATTCTCTAGGATATTTGGAGCCATTCAAAGCTCTAAGTATATTAGTCTGCCCATGTTTCCACAACCTCTCCAAAAATGACTATTTCCATCTTTTGTCATCTTTGTCAATTTGCTAAGAGTGATAGGAAATTCAAGATTGCTGGAATTTGCATTTCTCTTATTATTAGCTATTCAAATCAGTCTTTTATTTACTTAATAGTTGCAGTCCTTTAGAGTGAAATTTTTTTAATCCATTGACACCTATTAGAGAATTAGAGACAGCTTACCTATTAGAGATGCTTATCTGAGATAGTTGGCACAAAACATTTTATTCAATCATTTCCTTGTAATGCTTTTAAAAATATCAACATCAATCAAATCAACAAGGAAATTTGCATTCTCTATAGATCTATTCAGAGCCACATCTAAAAATCTGTGTTGCATTTCTGCATTTGTGTCCATGTAAGTGTCTGAGGATGACAAAATTCAAGTCTTCCTCACTCAAATCCAATGCTCTGTTCTCTCTCTCTCTCTCTCTCTCTCTCTCTCTCTCTCTCTCTCTCTCTCTCTCTCTCTCTCTCTGTCTCTCTCTCTCTCTCTGTCTCTCTCTCTCTCTGTCTCTCTCTCTCTGTCTCTCTCCCTCTCTCTCTCTCTCTCCTTCTCATTCTCTCCCTCTCTCTCCTCATTCTCTCCCTCTCTTTCTCTCTCTCTCCTCATTCTCTCCCTCTCTTTCTCTCTCCTCATTCTCCCCCCCCCCCTCTCTCTCTCTCTCTCTCTCTCTCTCTCTCTCTCTCTCTCTCTCTCTCTCTCTCTCTGTCTGTCTGTCTGTCTCTCTCCTCACCTTTTAGAGAATTTCACTTTATATTCAATTAGTTATCTATAAATATCTTAAATATCAGACACTTACCTGAGAAATTTGATTCAAAGATTTTTACTCAATCATTTCCTTATGATGTTTTTTAAAATGTCAACAAGCAATCAACAAGGGAAATTTGCCTTCTCTATAAATTCTAGGCCAGTAAAACTGTAAATTTATGGTCAGAGTTACAAAGGTAGATAGGAAGGTCTGTTCTCTTCATATTGTCATCAAAATACCCTCTATATGTATGAGTGGATGTGTGTGTGTGTGTGTGTGTGTGTGTGTGTGTGTGTGAATAAATAGTGAGTTCTGCTATCCAGAGTTCTTCAATCTATGTTTTAAACACAATGCCAATTGTTTTGGAAACAAAATCCATGGGTGTGATTATATAGCTATAAAAGCACATTGTACAAAATAGACAATGTCTCTAAAATTAAAAGACATGAAAAAGATGGGGAATGTTTTTATAATAAATCTACCAGATCTAAAATTCCAAATGTATGAGCAATAGAAGCATATCTATAAGACCCATGCATATGCAAAGGATATAAGTAATTTATAGAGAAAATTCACATTGTTAAAAATTGCATGGGGAAGCGATCACATTATCTAATGATCAGAGAAATGCCTAGAATGCTGTCTAAAAATAGATTTTAAGTAAGATAAAGCCCAATGTTAGTAGGACTCTGAAGAGAGACACTCTAATATATGGGTGACAAGACTACATATTGGTACAATATTTTGAAAAGCAATATGGCAATGTGCAGTAAGAGGTACAAAACTAATCATACTGTTCAACCCAACAATTCCATTGCTAGAATTCTATCCCCAAGACATAATAAAGGGGCCTTTGTGTAAAAAAATATATTCATAGCTTCTCAAAAAAGTATGTCCAACAATTGGTGAACGTCTGAATAAATTATTGTATATAAATGTAATGGAATATTATGGTGCTATAAAAATGATAGATTTGAAGCATATAAGAAAATCTGGAAATACCAATACAAAATGATATAGAGATCAAGAGAAACAGAACACTATATTCTTACTGTATAGGAAAGAAAGGGAAAAGAACAAAAAAGGGACAAAAATAAGAAAGATGAGAATAAACAAAAACTACATATTAAAACCTTTTTTTAAAAGATATCTCAATATTTTTCAACAAAAAGCATATTCTAGTATGATTTCTAACATTATATATCATTTATACAGTTTTTACATTTAGTTTTATAACTTTAAATATTTATATATAGTTATATATAACCAAAGGTAGAAATGTGAATATGCTGAATATCAATTATTAATAGTTAACATTTATATAGTATTTAAGTTTTGCAATATTGTGCATACATTTACAAAATTATATGCATGTATATGCACAGTTACATATACATATATACAAAGTTATTCAAATAGCATTATAATAACCATGCGTCTAACGATGTAAAATAATTCTGTATGTGTGTGTTATAATCAGCTAAGCAGTTCATTAGATACAGGGTTATACTTGTAGTCAGGAAGACCTGAATTCAAATTCAGAGGCATTTTTAGCTGTATGACCCTGGAAAAGTCACATAACCTCTGTTTGCCTCAGTTTTCTCAGCTGGAAATGGAGGTCGTATTAGCACCTACCTCCCAGGGTTGATGTAAAGATGAAATGAGATATTTGAAGAGTTCTTTGCAAATCTTAAAGTCCTACATTGATACTTTCTATTTATCTATGTATATGTGGATATATATGTACGTATTAACATTCTCTAGCTGTAGATGTTGATTATATGGGCAAGGGGGAGTGTATACAGTTAAATGTTTCTACAGTGGAAACAGTGGCATGCCTGACATCAGGAAGACTCATCCTCCTGAGTTCAAATCCAGCCTTAGACACTTGGTAGCTGTGTAACCCCAGGCAAGTCCCTTACTCTGTTTACCTCAGTTTCCTCATCTGTCCAATGAGCTGGAGAAGGAAATAGAAAACCACTCCAGTATCTTTGCCAAGAAAATCCCAAATGGGGTCATGAGGAGTTGGGCATGTCTGAAATAGACTTATACACACACGTTAGAGCATTTCAGTTCATCCTCCCCACCTTGGGAGACAGATGATATTATTACCCTTATTTTAGAGATGAAACAAAAGAGAAAATGGTTTAATGACTTATCCAGTATTACACAGGTTTTTTCCCAATTTTTTTATTATTAAATTTTAACAGTTTCAGTTTTTAAGCTTTTATTTTCAGTCCCTCCACTTCTTCCCCCTTCTCTAATGAACAGAAAAAGAGAGGCAACTAGGTGGCACAGTAGATAGGATACCAGGCCTAGAGTCTGGAGGTCCTGGGTTCAAATCTAGATTTAGACACTTCTCAGTTGTATAACCCTGGACACGTTATTTAACCCTGTTTGTCTAGCCCTTAGTGTCCTTCTGTTTTAGAGTTGTTACTAAGATAGAAAGGATTTAAAAAAAAAAAAAGAAAATCCTTATAACAAAAATGGATAGTTATCTCAAACAAATGCCTATATTAGCCACATCTAAAAATAAATGTGTTGCATTCTACATTTAAGTGTCCATTTAAGGGTCTGAAGCAAACTTAGAATTCAGACCTTCCTATCTCAAATCTAGTTCTCTCTCTCTCTCTCTCTCTCTCTCTCTCTCTCTCTCTCTCTCTCTCTCTCTCTCTCTCTCTCTCTTCTCTCTCTCTTTCTTTCTCTCTCTTTCTCTCTCTCTCCTTTCTCTTCTTTCTCTCCTTCTTTCTCTCTCTTTCTCTCCCTCTCTCTTGTCTCCCCCACCTCTCTCTCCCCCCCCTTCTCTCTCTGACTCTGTCTGTCTGTCTATCTGTCTGTCTCTCCCTCCCTCTCTCAGACAAGAAGGAAATAAGATAAAAGTCTGGACAGACTGTGAAGGAGATTGTTAAATTTTTATTGCTTGTGCCGAATATTAAATTGGTGGTCTCCAGGGATTTAATTTCTAAATCCCAAGTGAATTACTAAAGTAGAATAGAATTTATGATAGTTTATTTACAATAGTCTAAGATAGTAAGGAAGTGAGAAAAGAGTAGAGAGGGAAAGAGAGCTCTGCCTTCCTCAGAGCCAGGTAGAAATTCTAAGGTCCTACTCAGGGAAAAGAGTCTCAAAACGATGGACCTTTCTCGAAGGTTTACACGTCCAGAAAGGCAGGGTCACTAAGTCAGCCTTTCACTCACCAATGGTGACCATCTAAAAGGAAAGCACAGTCTGAGGTCTCCTGCATGAGCTCCTCCAAGGGTCCAGTTCCACAGCCAAGTCCTAGTGTCTGCCTTCCAGTCTCTCCTCCAAGTGACTCTTCTTCCCTCTATCATGAATCTCGAATGCTCAAATCTATCATGTCTCTTCGAATGATCCTTCTGGCCTCTGTGGTCCTCTTTTTAAAGATCTTTTTCTCATGTGTCACCTCCCCTAAATTTCACATCTACCAATCAAAGCAGATGTTCCTCTCCAGGACTGCCCACTCTTTAGTTCATACCTTCTTTTGGTTAGATAATATTTTTGTAGTTAGTTCAAAACTTTAGTAGTTAAAATGGGTAGATCTACTTCAAATACTGAGTTACCATCTTTTGGGGATTAAAATCTAAAAATAGATTGTGGATTACAATTTAATCTTCACAATGAAGGAAGAGATAAGTATCTTCATTGTTACAATCAGGAGAGAGCTAAATCCAATCTTCACAAGATACAGAGGAAAAGTTTTTGTTTTTGTTTTTGCTCTTTTGTTCTTCTTCTATCCCTACTTTGTCTCCTTGATAATATTATGTTATTGAATTCATAAATATTCTGAAGGTCTAAATCTGGTAGCACAAAGCTCCTTTGCCCTTTGCCTCCTTCACCTCACTAAGAATGCAAGAATTACTAGAGGGCATGATCTAGAGATTGAGTACCCAATAACAACATGCACTCGAGTACTGATATTTAACTAAATAAAAAATATGCAATTCAAAGGTTTTGTGGAAAATCTCATATAAAATTACTCTTTTGCTTTAGTCAAACTAGTGTGATGTTGCTACTTAGCATAAGACGGTATGTGTGTGTCTGTGTGTGTATGGCCAGTTATAGATGACTTAAAGTTGCCATTATTGAATGGGAGCCATAATGAATCATCATAACATAGATAAATCGATAAACAGATGGATAGATGGATGAATGGATGGATGGACAGATGGATAAATGGATGAATGGATGGACAGATGGATAGATAGATATATACACATATACACTTATGTGTGTATATGTACATATATATTGTGTATATTGTGTCAATGTATATGTTTATAATATATGTATGTGTGTAAATGTGTTTATATGCATTTAGATATGTCTATATGTATACACACATATATGTATATACCCTATATAGATGTGTTACATACATATCTCTTTCTTTAAAAACAAACCATGTAACTCAATTTCTTTGTTTTATGGCTAACGAAAAGAGGCCCAGAGAAATGAAGTAATGATTGAAACTGATACTAATTCACTACATAATGTAATGGAAAGATCACTGGACTTGGCTCTGAGCTCTGCTACTGACCAACTTTGACCTTAGACAAGTCTTTTATCCTCTCTAAGGCTCAGTCTCATCTTCTGTCAAATAAGGAAGAGATTTCCTAGGAGGCTTTGGAGTCTTGGCTTTTTTCCTCACTCCCTACACAACTCAGAATATACTTCTGAGACTCAGTTTCCTCATATGTTAAATGAGGAAATGACACTAAAAAAAACAAACTCAAGGGCCCTTCTTACTTGAAATCCAATATGATAAACCTAGAGACCCACTGTAGGAACAGGAAACAAACAGATGCCAGCTAGGCAACAAGAAACAAATCTCAGCTAGGCAACAGAAAGCCAACAAAATGGTTGCCAACAACATACTGCAACTTCAAGACTGGGACTCCCCACCTCTCTCAGGAACATCCAATGAAATTAATCCAAGTAGCTCACCTTCCCCAGAAACAACCAATAGAAACAATCCAAGCCATATTACCCCTAAAATCCCCTAATGCTATATTATCTTATTATCTTGCAATTTCCCCACCCAGATGGGACTCTATGGCCACTTCTACTGGCATTGGACTCCCCCTTGCTGCTTCTTTCCTCCCCACCCAGGAAGGACTTTATAGCCTCCTCTACCAGTATTGGACTCCCCCATTGCTGCTTCTTTCTTCCATTAAAGCTTTGTTATATTACCTTATTCTGGTCTCATTGTCTCTTGGGTCAAATCCCCTTCAATCTGACTGACACTATGATCATTCCTTTTACCTTAATTGAGCAATATTAGTGTAAATTGCTTATTTAATGGGAAGTCTAATTCTGTAGTTACATTGATTTAGGGAGCTCTATGTAATACTAAACAACCACCTTTTACCAAAGCAAATTATCATCTGGTCTGCAATTCCTGGACTTCCTTGTAGAGTTGCCTGGAGCATTGAGAGATGAAGTGACTTGTCCAGGGTCACATCATTAGTATGTGCCAGATTTGAACCCAGAAGATGATAAATATTATAAATTATCATTTGTTAAATTTGCATGAATTTAATTATTTAGAGGTGACAGTAATCTCCAGGCACAGTAACTATGGTGAGCCTCTGTTCTCCCTAATGACTTTAGTTTAAGAACTTTCTGGGGATTGTACTCCAAAGAATGCTTGGAACTTCATGGCATTTGAGGTTTGGGGGAACAGTGATACCTCGACTTTGTAGGGACTTTTTGGCTCAGTGCACTGGTCAAAAACTATTTCTGATCCTCCACAGAAACTAAGAGACCTTCCCAGAATTAAAGACAGGGACAAATGTGCCAAACATACTCTAGATGATTTTCTGTGGAAGGAAGAAAGGCTGTGTCAAAATTTAAGATGAGACACAGATTTATTTTTTTCTGTAACTGTAAATTGTAACTCTGTTTTTCTCTGAGATTTCCAGTGACAAAGCTCAGAAGTCAGTCCTCAGGTACCCTACTCCAACTTAGCCATAGGTAATTGCTTGTGCATGAAGCTAGAATATATATTCTGAACTTCACTTTGTGCCTCTTCCCTTGAGTATAGGTGAGTGGGTTTGCCATTTTCTTCTTCTGTTTGTTTTACAGATAAGGAAATTTATCATAGGAGTCAAATAGGGTGATATTACTTGACTAGGGTCACACAACTAATACGTGCTTGAGGCTAGATTTGAACTCTGGAAGGTGAATTTAATAGCAGTGGCTATATCTATGGCATCCTCCATCCCTGGAACAGAAAGATGGGACCAAGTGATTTTGGTAATGGCCTTGGCCCTGAAAATAGCTGCATAGGAGAGCGTAAGGACCTCTTAACTACCTTACTGCAGATGACATAGACTTATGACAGTTACTGGTAACTCTGTTAGTCCCAGAATCATTTTATTTTATTTTATTTTTTACATTTTTTAATTGAAAATTTTTATTTCACTAATTAATTTAGAATATTTTCCATGGTTACATAATTCATGTTCTTTCCCTCCCCCCCCCCGTGAGATTTAAAAATGGTTGAGGTCTTAAACTGTAGTGATTAAAATAGTGGAAGATATAAATTGTGATAGATATAAGAGAGGGTGAGTAAATTTGACCTCAGAAATATGTTTCACTACAGTGTCTTGGGTTTTAAAAACAAATATAAGGTGGCTGCCAGGGAAATATTCCCAATTATTCAAATACCCAAGTCAATTGGGTTTTATAGAGATTTTAATTAACAATACAATGAGTAATCAAAGAAAGAGAAAGAGAGTAAGAAAGGAATAAATATGAAGGGCCTCAAGCCAATATGGCCTAGACCTGAGTCTTAAAAGAGAAATCAGTCAGGTTTTTTTAACACTCACCACAAGGTCTGATTAACAAGGATACTAGTGACACCAGGCCAGTGTCCTTCCTCAAAGAGTCTTCCAGCCAGAGATTGTTTCAAAGGGCCTCTCTCTCAAGAGCCTCCAGAGCTCCTACCCCAGAGGGACAGAGCCCCTCAGAGGAGCTCCTCAAGGAGCTCTCCTTCAGAATGAGAGTCAGAAATCCAGATTCCTTGAATGAGATCCAAGCTCTTATTTTTAAGGGCAAAATTTCCTCTGTCACCTCCCCTAAGTCCTTACATCTACCAATCACTGTAGATGTTTCTAAAGGACCTCCCATTTTGAATTCACAGCTGAGTAGTTTTAATCTCTTTAGTAAGTCAGAAAAAAATGCTGCTGTGTCGACAAATTTCATTAAGAAAAATACCTCTGAATAAGTTATCACCCTTTTAGGTTTAAGTAGTTTACAAGTTTCCCCACCTTTATAGGTACTTAGTATCCCATTGTATAAATTCTAAAACAGTCATGACTCAAAGAACTTCCTGTCCCTTCCATAAGCATGGATCAAAGTACTTTCATTGTTTAGCAATGAGTTTTCTCCCCTAAAGCAGTCTTAAGTATGGGTGGAGTAGAGGTCCTCCCATTTCTGATCCTGGCGAGTTCTCACATCAAAATGGGAAATGTTTCTCAGTAGGGAATTTGTTCCAATTAAGAATTTCCCTGATGGGGAAATTTTTAACATTCACAAGTCTGAGAGATTTTAAGGTTCACACCCCCCATAGCCAATGTGCAATTCCACTGGGTTTTACATGTGTCACTGATCAAGACCTATTTCCATATTATTGATATTTGCACTGGGGTTATCACTTAGAGTCTACATCCCCAATCATATTCCCATCGACCCATGTGATCAAGAAGCTGTTTTTTCTTCTGTGTTTCTACTCCCACAGTTCTTTCTCTGAATGTGGGTAGTGTTCTTTCTCATAAGTACCTCAGAACTGTCCTGGATCATTGCATTGCTGCTAGTAGAGAAGTCCATTACATTCAATTGTACCACACACAGTGTATCCGTCTCTCTGTGTAATGTTCTCCTGGTTCTGTTCCTCTCACTCTACATCAATTCCTGGAGGTCTTTCCAATTCACATGGAATTTCTCCAATTCAATATTCCTTTCAGCACAAAAGTATTCCATCACCAACATATACCACAGTTTGTTAAGCTATTCCCCAACTGAAGGGCATCCCCTCATTTTCCAATGTTTTTTTTTTTTGCCACCACAAAGAGAGTGGCTACCAGCATCATTTTAACTCAGGTCCTAATATTCCTGACTTTGCCCAGGTCCTCTGCTTTCCATCAAAGTAAACACAATGAAATGCAAATCTAGGGTATTTTCCTTCATAAAACCCAGATCTTCAACATCTGGGTCTCAATCCTTTGGAAGGGCAAAGGGAGTTCTGAGCTTCTTATGATATATATTTCTATTGCCTCATGGGTGTATTATCATCCTTCTTCTCTTTTTTGCTTTCTTCCTCTTTTGTTTTTCCTTTTCTTCCTCTAATGTTGTCTGTGACTATAACAATTCTAATCCAGTAATAGTTCTAACGTCAGTGTAGTGGTATAAAATCCTCTAGAAGATGGATAGACCTTACCAAGAAGAAGTGATGTATCATAGGAGAAGCATAGATTCCTCTCCCCCTAATTCACACAGGAGTGATGCTGGACCTAGAGAAACTGTTGTTGGGTCTTACGTGACACAGAGAACTATGGTTCAAGCCAGTGA
Organism: Monodelphis domestica; assembly: GCF_027887165.1. Taxonomy (NCBI): domain Eukaryota; kingdom Metazoa; phylum Chordata; class Mammalia; order Didelphimorphia; family Didelphidae; genus Monodelphis; species Monodelphis domestica. The sequence goes on from NC_077228.1 coordinate 525,407,630, forward strand.
GAGAGCTTTCTGGTGGCCTTAAGTACAAAAAAAACACCTGTGATGATGATCTGAAATAGAAAATGGGACCACTAAGTCATATAGGATTCCTATGGGCTACAAATGGACTAAGTTTTAAATATTAATGTCATCTATTTTTATTTATTTTGTTAAATATTTCCAAGTTACTTTTTTTACCTGGTTCATGCTATATCTAAGAATATTTCAGGCTGTGTGTTTGACCCCTCAGGTCTACAGGTTTCTCATTTTGTTTGAATCCTTTACCTGAACCACTTGGATACCCTGAATCAGACTGGGCATATAACATAACCAATAGTTAGGTGGTATAGGGGATAGAGCACCAAGCCTAGAGCCAGAGAGACTTAAGTTCAAATGTGGCTTCCTATATTTACTAGCTAGGTGACCTTGGGCAAGTCATTTTGCCTCATTTATAAAATGAGCTGGAGAAGGAAATGGCAAACTACTCCAGTACCTTTCCCAAGGAAACTCCAAATGGAGTCATGAAGAGTGAGCCAGGACTAAACAACAACTAAACTATAATGACATTACACCCGTGTTTTCCAACTGAGCAAAGAATGGCTGACCAAATTATGGATTTACAAATATATTGAGAAGAGAAAGAATAGACACATAGTTTTGTAGAATATGAATGGAGGGGACAGTACAGCACTCAGAGAGGGATGGAGACAATTAGAAAATGGATGAAGGTATGGTGAGTGGCTCAGTGACCCAGCTGTGTTTTGAACAGTCTAGGAATGATTATTACTGCAAGAGGAGCAGGTGTTTTCCATTGTTCTGCTCCGAGATAGAATTCTTCTAGATAAAATATATTCCTCCATAGTTTATTCATGCTATCAATATCCTACTCACAGGCTTTTGGAGTAATGGCATTTCTCTAGTAGCACATACACACAAAAGGAGATGAACCCAGGTCTTGTTTTTATAGTTACAAGACATGATGCTTTGCAAGGGCGAGAGGGGAGAGATATATTTGGAAATGAACATAGTTCTAAAAACAAAAGAGAGCAGCAAAATAATATATGCACATATTAAAAGCAATGGCTGTGAGTCTCAGAGAAGCATAGGCAAAAGAAAAACTTTTTTTTAAAAAACAAGAAGAGCTTTTCAAAAGCAACTTTCTTGGGAGGTAGCATGCTGTCCTCACAGGAGGTCCTCCAGTAAAGTCTGTATAACCACATTTCAGGTTTCTTGTAGAGGGAGTTCTGGTTTAGCTTTGAGTTGTATTGGGTGGCTTCTGAAGGTTCTTTCAAGTCTGAGATTCCCTGATTCTGTGATCTGATCTGTTTCTGAATGCTGAAATCATTTCAGAAAATCCCAATGTATTGCCTACTTTCTCTTCCCCCAGGTTTCCTGGAAGAGTGACATCTCTAATGTCTTTTAGCTGACAGTCTCTCAACATAGAGCCCTGCCAGCTCCCTTGTAGTAAAGCCTGAAGTGACAAATGGGTGATAAAACTGCCCCATCCTCTCTTACCACCCATGGGGTTTTCAGGAGAGAAGGACAGAGGAGGATAAGAAACCCACCATGGTTCATAGTCCCTCTCAGAGAGGAGGTAAGTCACCCCTGCCTAGATTATCATCATAAATTAAGGGATCAAAGCTGACAGTTTTATGGGATGTCACAATGCATCCCAGAGTTAATTTCACCTCCTGGTATGCTCTTTATCATGGAAGATGCCATTAATCACACATGATTAAATTACAAACTGTATAATAGAGAAACAAGAGTGGGGGGAGACAGACAGAGAGAAGAGAAGGGAAGGGAAGGAAAGAGAAGGGAAAGAAAAAGGAGGGGAGGGGAGGGAAGGGGATGGGAGGGGAGAGGAAGGGAGAGGAAAGAAGAGAAGAGAAGAGAAGAGAAGAGAAGAGAAGAGAAGAGAAGAGAAGAGAAGAGAAGAGAAGAGAAGAGAAGAGAAGAGAAGAGAAGAGAAGAGAAGAGAAGAGAAGAGAAGAGAAGAGAAGAGAAGAGAAGAGAAGAGAAGAGAAGAGAAGAGAAAAGAAAGGAGGGAGAGGGAAAGAGGGGGATTGAAAGGAAGGAAGTGAGGGGGATGAAGGCGGGGAGGAAAAAAGGAGAGGCAGGGAAGAGAGAGACACACACACAGACACACACAGAGGGTTGTCAGCTTAATTATGTAGTGTAATGAATAGATAATTGGACTTAGTGTCAGGAACACGCAAGGTTCAAATCTCACCTGAGATTTTTATTAATTGGATGATCCTGAATAGAACACTATCTGTCGGATTTCAGTTTCATCATCTGTAGAAATCAGGATGGCCATTCCTACCTCACACCCTCATTGTGAGAATCAAATAAGATAATGAATGTTAAAAGCTTTGAAAACCTTAAAATTTTATCTTTTATTTTTATACAATCTAATATAAGCATATTCTTCCTACTCCCAGAGAACCAGCTCTTCTAATAAAATATAAACGAATTCAGTAAAACTAATCAATGTTTCCAAAAAGTGTAACATGATCTACCATGTTCTAAAAGGAAGTAGGTGAGAGGTTCTTCTCATATCTCTTCTTTGAAGCCAGCTTTGTCATTAAAATTTTGTAGTATTCAGGTTTGATAGCTTTGATGTTGTCCTTGTTTATGTTATTTTTCTGGTTCTGCTTACCTCCTTTTGCATCTGTTCACGTAATTCTTCTCATACTTCTGTGAATTCATTGTATTTATCACTTATTAAAGCCCAGTGACATTGCAGCACATTCCCTTTCCAGTCTCTTTTACCTTTCATTCCTCAGCTGATAGACACCTGCTTTGTGTCAAGGTCTTAGCTACCATGAAACAGGTATGCAAATACAAATGCAGAGTTATAAGCAGGACCTTTCTTTTAGTATTGAACATCTTGGAGTATTTTCCAGAGCAAGTGGATTCTCTAGATCAACCTGTATGAACATTTTGATCATTCTCTTTGCATAATTCCAAAATGCCTTGTTGTACTGATTCATGACTGCACCAACAACCACAATGACATGTTCTTTTCATAATCTCTTCATCATCAACTATCTCAAACTCTGATCATGTTTGTCAATTTCCAAGTTGTGAAGCAAAAGCATTAGTCGTGTTATTTTTTCAATTTCATTTCTCTAATTATTATTAAATTGTAGGATTATTTCTTGTGATTTTTTAATTTGAAACCTTTCTTTGGTACATTGTGTACATATTTTTAACTAAAGGGAATGGCTTTGGGGCTTGCATTTCTCTTATCTATATATCATTGATGTCAGACTCTTTATTGAGATGTTTAATGTAAAATCTCAGTGGAATAGTCCCTTTTTATCTTAATTGAATAAATTTTGTTCATGCAAAATCATTTCAAATTCATACAATGGAAAAAATCTATTTTATCTTGTACAATCCACTGTTTTCCTTATTTAAATAAGAAATGATCTACCCATGCCTTTAAAAAGTATGTACTCTGCTTCTCTTGCTATTCAAGTGGCAGGAGCTCTAATACTAAGATCATGTATTCATTATGAATACATTTTGGTATATTGTATATAATGCTGCTCTATGTACTAAATTTCTGCCAGACTATTTTCAAGTTAGTATCAGTTCTTATCAAATGAAGGACTTTTTCCTAGGTAATTTATGTTTTCAGGCTTTCAAACATTGGATTATTGAGTTAAATTATTTATGATTTTCTTGTGGCTTCCAATGGTCAACTTTTCTGTTTTTTAACTAGTAGCAAACATTTTTGATGATTATTTCTTCATAACATGATTTGAATTCATAAAATACTAGTCTCTTTTTATTCCCATCTTTTCTTTATTTTCTTTATTATCCTAGATTATTCCTCCAAATTAATTTTGTCATTATTTTGTCTAGTTGTTTTATAGAGCAATAAATCTATCATTTATCATTGGTAGTATTTCCTGCCTCTGAGTGCTGAATCTCTCTAGTTGTTTAATTTTATATTTATTTCTTGAAGGATAGTGCTATAATTTTATTTGTACATGTACCAAATTTTCTTTGGTGACTTGATTCCCATATATATATATATATTTACTTTTGGTAGTAATTTTCAATAGTACTTCCTTTTCCTTTTTTCCTGCTGGATTTTATTATTGGTATAAAAAATGCCATTCATCTTTGTGAGTTTGTTTTCTGTTCTAAAAATTCACTAAAGTTTTTTTTATTGTCTTGATTTTTTAGCAGATTCCCTAAAAATGTTTAAGAAAACCATCACATCCTTATCAAACATTGATTATTTTGTTTCACCTTTATCGATCTTCATGCCATTATTTTTCTCTTATTTTATTTTTATTGTTTATATTTCTAGAATTATTTCAAGTTTAACAGTGTGGAAATTGGGCATCCTTGCTTTATTCTTGACTTTATTTTGAAAGATTCCATTGTTTCCACATTGTATATTTGCATATGTAGAATAGCTTTTGGTTTTAAATTGACACTTTTTATTGTATTAAAATTTATTCTACTCTTGCACTTTTTAGGATTTTTGAGCATGAATGAGTATTCCACTTAATCATATGTATATATAAATAATCATATGGTTTTGGATGATTTTGTTTTCAATATTGTCAGTTATGTCAACTAATTTCCTATCCTTTGAAGCATACTCACATCACTGTCTTAAATGTAATAGATCACAATTAATTATTTATTGCCTAAATTACTATAACCTTTTGACTAGGATATAATTTAATTTTTTCAAAGATTTATTAATGATGTGGAGATATTACTCTGTCTCTGCTTTATTTTTGGCTGGTTCATATATCAGGACTGTACAAAGTGTTTCAGTTTAATAGCTTAAAACTTCACAAAGTCATTTGGAATAGTCAAGCATTTGTTCATAAAATGAGTTTGGTATAATGCTTTCTATCTCAATTCTAAAAAAATTAATTAGTATACTATATATGTTAATTAGTTTTTTTAAGTTTAATAGAATTTTTCTGTAATCCAATCTGGCCTTTCCCCCTCAACCAGCTCCTTAATTTTGGTAGCCATACTTATCATTATTATTTTTGAGACAATATAGCTTAGTGGAAAGAGAATTATAGAATCTGAGAACAGGAAGGCAGCCTCATTCTTTGCTTCAAAATCTCTATTCAGAAGAACCAACTAGATAAGCTTCTACTAGCCAAGATGGTAGAATAAGAAACACTTAGAGCCCACCAACCACCCTCCAAATAACCACAAAAGAACAAAAATGCTTCCAAATGAATCCTGGAGCAGTAGGACCAAAAAAAGAATGTGTGACAAGTTCAGAACAACAAAGAGAGAACAACAAATCAAGGAGGACACACATAAACTGGGGTATGAGGAGAGAGTGATAAACAATCCTTGGCAGAGCTCAGATATAATTTAGAGCAAACACCAGGGGAAATAGCATAGCCAGCTCAGTGTAGCCTCAGCAGGGTAAAAGCAGAAACCAATGTAATACAGAACAGGTGGCATTGGGAGTAAATTGGCCCCATCATATTTCAACCAGTATAGAGGCCAGCTATGACTATTGGGCATCAGTTGGAGGAACTCAACCCAACATGGTGCTGCCTCAATGAGATTGTGAACCAGTTCAATCCAGTTAAACTAAATAACTAAACTTCCACACAACAGGACAACATGGCGACCTCTGTGGAGAGCTCAGACTGGAACCAAAACAGCTGAACTGACCCCAGGCACAGTACAAGGTCAAGACAGTATTCCTTCCACCCCAGGAACGGAACTAAGCATCAGTATACAGACAAAATCAAGGGAAAATAACCCCAAACATGAGCAAAAGACAAAAGATCAACACTAAAAAAATACTTCAGAAACAAATATGACCAAAAACAAACTCAGAGGAGGACAGCAATACAAAATTGCAAAATGATATAAAAATGAAAATATGCAAAGCCTCAAAGAAAAATTTGAAAGGATGTAAAGCCCAAAATAAACTCTTTTCAAGACCTCCAGAAAAAGAATTATAAAACAAATAATAAAAGGCTTAAGAGACTTAGAAGAAATATTAGAAAAGAAAATGAGCACCAAAAAAAAACCAGCTTAGAATAAAAACTTACTGAATAAGAGTCCCAAAAAAGGAAATATTATACCACACACATGAGAAAATAACTCCCTAAGAAAGAATTACAAAACCTCAAGAAAAAAATGGCTTCCTAAAAACTAGAATTGGACAAAATGAAGCTCATGATTTCATAAGACAGAAGGAAACAATAAAGCAAATTCAAAAGAATGAAAAAATAGGAGAAATTTTGAAATGTCTCACTGGATAAAAAACTGACCTGGAAAATGGATCCATGAGAGATAATCTAAGAAATACTGGATTGCCTGAGAGCCATGATCAAACACGTTTCAAGAAATTATTAGGGAAAACCAGCCTAATGTTATTGAACAAAAGGGAAAAATGAAAATTAAAAGAATCTATTGATCACCTCCTAAAAGAAATCTCAACTTTAAAATTTTCAGAACGATTATAATCAAATTCCAGAATTCTTAAACCAAAGAGAAAATATTATATGAAGTCAGAAGAAAAAACAAAAAAATCTTCAAATGTTGTGGAACTGCAATCAGGATTAAACAGGACCTGGCAGCTTCTACATTTAAGGATTAGAAGGCATGGAATATGATAAAGGATCTGGAACTAAAATCACCTACCCTTTAAAACTGAGCAGAGTACTCCAGTGGAAGAAATGGACATTTAATGAAATAAGGGACTCCCAGAAAGAGCTTCCTTGGGGAAAATATCTCCATAACCCTTAATCCTCTCACCTCTGAAATTAAAGACTCGTAGGAGAATTTTATCAATTTTAATATTGATTCCAATTTTGTAAAAGGTCATGATTGTGTCTGGGGGCACAAAGAAAGGCAAAACAGTCCCTGTCTTCAGGGTGCTTACATTCTCATGGGTGCAACAAAACAATGATATATGAAGAAGATGTATGAGATAGTTTGAAGATAAACTCTGAGAAAAGATGTCCACATTAAGGAGAACCAGAAGGGCTACTTGCAGAAAGTAAGATTATAGCTGCGGCTTGAAGGAAGTCAATGAAAGAAAGAGACTTTCAGGCATAGGGGACAGTCAGTGAACAAGATCAGAGGACTGATCGAGCATGGAGGCCAGTATTACTGGATTATAGAATACATGGAGGGGAGTTAGAAGAAAAAAGTTTGGAAAAGGTTGAAATGATGTTAAAACTCAAAAGATTTCTTTATTTGTTTGATCCTGGAAGGAATAGGGATCCACTGAAGATTTCTAAATAGGAAAGCGACATGGAAAATATCACTTTAGGGGGAAAGCACTTTAGGGAGATCACTTTGTCAGAGGAATGGAGGATGGACTCCAGTGGGGAACAGCTATTGTCATAGTCTAGATGAGAGGTAACCAGGACCTGAATCAATAGTAGGTATATCAAAGGAAAAAAGAGGGCATATATGAGAAACATTATGATGGTAAAATAGAAGGGATTTGGTGCCAGATTGGATAAGAAAGGTGAGAGAAAAGGGACAATCAAAGGTAATGCCTAGGTTGTAAGCCTGGTTGATTGGAAAGATGATAAAATGATTAAAGGGAATTAGGAAGAAAGAAAGGTTTGGGGACAAAGATCATGATTTTGGCTTTGGGCATGTCATGTTTAATATGACTCCAAGACTGGCTCTCTCTTCAGTATGACATACTGACAAATAGATATTATCAAAATTAATTAAATACATCAGAATTTTCTCGGGTGAGTATGACAAAAATAATATTTTCCTAGCTTTGCAGAATCAGAAAGTCAGAGCTTAAAGAAATCTTAGAATGCTCCTTGAGCAGTACTGTTTTTCATTTCTTATATCTTGATACTCTTACCCTAGCACAGTACCTGGAAGTAGGCACCAAATAAATGTATATTTGTTTGATTTTAGAATCTCCTTGACAAATCTCCAATTTCCTTCTACCCTTCTCCCTCTTGGAATCCCTTGCTTCTTTTCTGGCTAAGCTTAAGTGTTACCTCCTTCAATACCATGGTTATCTTTTCCTTTCACTATGTATAAATCAAATATATGTATATGTGTGTTTATATCTACATATGTATAAATACACACAAGTGTACATATCTATGTGTATAAACACATGTATTTGTGAAGATTAAATTTAACTCTCCTGATTGTGATAATGAAATTAATTAATTCTCCCCTGATTGTGAAGATTAAATTGTAACCCCTACCTATTTTTAGAATTAATCACCAAAAGTGTAAATACCCTACTTAAAAGCTGAGGGGACGGGGGGAGGCAGCTGGGTAACTCAGTGGATTGAGAGCCAGGCCTAGAGACGGGAGGTCCTAGGTTCAAATCTGGCCTCAGACACTTCCCAGCTGTGTGACCCTGGGCAAGTCACTTGACCCCCATTGCCTAGCCCTTACCACTCTTCTGCCTTGGAGCCAATACACAGTATTGACTCCAATACGGAAGGTAAGGGTTTAAAAAAAAAGCTGAGTGGGGAGATCTGCCCATTTTTAGATTTAATCACCAAAGGTGTAACACTTGAGTCAGGGAGTCTGTGACCTACGTGTGCAATAGTGGGTGACGAATCAGAATTAAGCTGACTGACCCTGGGCAATTCTAAAGCAAAGCTTCAAATATGATTGGTAGACATAAAAGTAGGGGAAGACACAGGAAGTGAAGCAAAGAAAATGTCTTTAAAAGGGAGTTACAACTTCCTGTGGAGGGAGAATCATCTGAGATTCATATGAGAATCGTTTGAGATCTTCAGTTGAAGAAGAATTTGCTGACTGTACCTGAGACCCTGTTCCTAGTGAGGCTGTTCTTAAATCTCTTCCTTTTGGACTGACACATGGTGAGTGAAAAGGCTGACTCCTTTCCTGGATATTTTCTAAAGTAACTAACCTCAGGAGAAACCTACCTCTTAAGAGAGTTTTCCCCTGGTCCTTGACTTTGCTGAGGTCGGATGAAACTAACTCTCCCTGCCTGGGTTGAGTCAGAGGCCAGGAATGAATTACTTAGTACTTAGGCTAGATATCTTACCCTATCCTATTTCTGATTTCCTACTTCATTCTTTCTATATTTTGTAAATAAGTTGTAAATAAATCTCTTTGGAATAAATTGAATTCCTGGTGACCCTATATTTAAATATAATCCAGCCCAACCTTTTTATATAAATAAACCCATTTTCCCCTTACATTTTATATATACACATATGTGTGTTTACATCCTATGCATATGTATTCCTTCATTAAAATATGAACTTTGTGAGTTTAGTTTTGTGTTTGTGTACTAGTGCCTAGAACCTGGTAGGTGCTTAATAAGTGGCATTAAGGATGGTCTTTGGAGTCAGAGGTCTTGAGTTCAAATTCTACCTCTGATACCATGAGAATTTGGGACAGTTTTTCAAATGTTTGTGCCTCCATTTCAGTGTTCCTATCAGTAAAATGAGAGAGTTGAGCAAGATATTCTCCAACATCCTTTCTAAATCTAAATTCACATTCTTTTGATTAGTAACAGATAGAGAAACCAAAGTCCAGAGACAAATTAAAGATTGTGTAGTCACTTAATGGCACAGCTGAAAGCAATGCATTTCCCACTGTATATAGCAACTATCAAAAAACATAGAGAAGAGTACTTTCCACAGAGTAGTCAGAGACCAAAACATGAGGGATTGTGTCTGAGCCCTTTAAGCTCATCACATTATTTCCTTAGTAGAAGGTCTACATTGGGGAAGTCCTTGCTTTGAGAGCTGTTCATCCTTCATGTTTAAAAATTTTTATTTTATTCAAATAAACAAATTGATACATAAGTTTTCCAAAGTTACATGATTCAAGTTGCCTTTCTCTCTTCTTACCTCTACATCCTGGAGTTGAAAAGCAATTTAATCTGGGTTATACATGTATTATCACTCAAAACATATTTCAGTATTATTCATTTCTGTAAATAATCTTATAATATCAAAACCGCAAATCATATGCCCAAATAAAAAAGTGATAAATGCTATGTTTTCATCTGCATTTCTACTCCAATTGTCCTTTCACTGGAGGTAGATGGCATTCTTTTTCATAAGTCCCTCAGAATTGTCCGGGATCATTGTATTGCTGCTAATAGCTAAGTTTATACCATTTGATCATTCTACAATATTTTGGTTACTGTGTGTAACATTCCCCTGGTTCTGCTTATTTTACTCTGCATCATTTCATGTAGGTCTTTCTAGTTTGTTCTGAAATCATTCCAATCATCATTCTTCATAACATAATAGTATTCCATCGCCATCCTATACCACTTATTTTTAGCTATTCCCTAATTGAGGGATATCCCTTTAGTTTCTAATTTTTTAATACCACAAAAAAGACCAGTTATAATTTTTAAACCCTTACCTTCTGTCTTGGAATCAATACTGTATTTTGGTTCCAAGGAAGCAGAGAGTTATGGTCTAGACAATGGGGGTTAGGGGAATTTCCCAGGGTCACACAGTTAGTTTCTGAGAACAGATTTGAATCTAGGTCCTCCCAATCTCTAGGCCTAACTCTCATTGGGCTGAACCACCTAGCTGCCCCCTAATAAATATTTTTGTACAAATAGGTCCTTTCTCATTTTTTTATATCTATGGGATAAAGACCCAGTAGTGATATTGTTATGTCAAATTGACTTCCAGAATGGTTGGAGCAATTTACAACTCCACCAGCAATGCATTAGTGCCCCAATTTTGTCATATTCTCTTCAATATTTATTATTTTCCTTTACTGTCATATTGGCCAATCTGCTAGGTATAAAGTGGTACCTCAGAGCTTTTTTAATTTGCATTTCTCTAATCAAGAGGGATTTAGAACATTTAATATGATTATTGATAGCTTTGATGTCTTCATCTGAAAACTGACTATTCATATCCTTTAATCATTTATCAATTGGAGAATGCCTTAGATTCTTATAGATTTGACTTAGTTCTTTATATATTTGAGTAATTAGACCTTTACCAAAGAAATTTGTCATAATTTTTTTTTGCGATGTTTGTTGTTTCCCTTCTAGTCTTGGGTGCATTGGTTTTGTTTGTACAAAGCCTTTTAAATTTAATATAATAAAAATTATTCATTTTACATCTTGTAAAGTTCACTATCTCTTGTTTGGTCTTAAATTCTTTTTCTTCTCCATTGACCTGACAGGTAAATTATTCTACTTTCCTCTAATTTACTTCTATTGCTCTTTATGTTTAAATCATATACCCATTTTAACCTTATCTCAATATAGAGTGTGAGATATTGATCTAAGCCTACTTTTTCCATACTGTTTTCCAATTTTCCCAGCAGTTTTTGTCAAATAGTGAGTTCTTAATTCCAAAGCTAGGATCTTTGGGCTTGTCAAACACAGGATTGCTGAGGTTATTTACCCTTAGTTTATTCAATTGAATAGAGTCACTCTTCTATTTCATAGCCAGTAACAGATTCTTTCTAATTTAATTAAATATAATTAAAAACAAAAGATTGTTTGGTGATTACTGCTTTATAGTTCAGTTTAAGACTTGGTACTGCTAGGCCACCATCTATCACATTTTTTTATTAGTTCCCTTGATATTCTTGAGCTGTTGTTCTTTTATATATATTTTTTACAAGATAAATCCTATATAATTTTATTTTTTTATTTTTTTATTTTTATTTGGTCATTTCCAAACATTATTCATTGGAAACAAAGATTATTTTCTTTTCTTCCCTCCCCTCCCTCCCACCACCTCTCCCATAGCCCCACACGCAATTCCACTGGGTATCACATGTGTTCTTGATTCAAACCCATTTCCATGTTGTTGGTATTTGCATTAGACTGTTCATTTAGAGTCTTTCCTCAGTCATATCCCCTCAACCCCTGTAGTCAAGCAGTTGCTTTTCATCGGTATTTTTACTCCCACAGTTTATTCTCTGCTTGTGGATAGTGTTTTTTAGATCCCTGCAGATTGCTCAGAATCAATGCATTGCCACTAATGGAGAAGTCCATTACGTTCGATTATACCACAGTGTATTAGTCTCTGTGTACAATGTTCTCCTGGTTCTGCTCCTCTTGCTCTGCATCACTTCCTGGAGGTTGTTCCAGTCTCCATGGAATTCCTCCACTTTATTATTCCTTTGAGCACAATAGTATTCCATCACCAACATATACCACAATTTGTTCAGCCATTCCCCAACTGAAGGACATCCCCTCGTTTTCCAATTTTTGGCCACCACAAAGAGTGCAGCTATGAATATTCTTGTACAAGTCTTTTTCCTTATTATCTCTTTGGGGTACAAGCCCAGTAGTGCTATGGCTGGATCATAGGGTAGACATTCTTTTATTGCCCTTTCAGCATAGTTCCAAATTGCCCTTCAGAATGGTTGGATCAATTCACAACTCCACCAGCAATGAATTAGTGTCCCCACTTTGCCACATCCCCTCCAGCATTCATTACTTTCCATAGCTGTCATGTTAGCCACTCTGCTAGGTGTGAGGTGATACCTCAGAGTTGTTTTGATTTGCATCTCTCTGATTATAAGAGATTTAGAACATTTTTTCATGTGCTTACTAATAGTTTTGATTTCTTTGGCTGAGAACTGCCTGTTCATGTCCCTTGCCCATTTATCAATTGGAGAATGGTTTGATTTTTTGTACAATTGATTTAGTTCTTTGTAAATTTGAGTAATTAAACCTTTGTCAGAGGTTTTTATGAAGATTGCTTCCCAATTTGTTGCTTTCCTTCTGATTTTAGTTACATTGGTTTTGTTTGTACAAAAACTTTTTAATTTGATGTAGTCAAAATTATTTATTTTACATTTTGTGACTCTTTCTAAGTCTTTCTTGGTTTTAAAATCTTTCCCTTCCCAAAGGTCTAATAGGTATTCTATTCTGTGTGCACCTAATTTACTTATAGTTTCCTTCTTTATGTTCAAGTCATTCACCCATTCTGAATTTATCTTGGTGTAGGGTGTGAGATCAACACCTAATCTTTCCCACACTGTCTTCCAATTTTCCCACCAGTTTTTATCAAATAATGGATTTTTGTCCCAAAAGCTGGGGTCTTTGGGTTTGTCATAAACTGTCTTGCTGAGATCATTTACGCCAAGTCTATTCCACTGATCCTCCTTTCTGTCTCTTAGCCAGTACCAAATTGTTTTGATGACCGCTGCTTTATAATATAGTCTGAGATCTGGGACTGCAAGTCCTCCTTCCTTTGCATTTTTTTTCATGATTTCCCTGGATATCCTTGATTTTTTGTTCTTCCAAATGAACTTATTTATGTTTTTTTTTTTTCTAATTCAGTAAAGAAGTTTTTTGGTACTTCAATGGGTATGGCACTAAATGAGTAAATTAATTTGGGTAGGATTGTCATTTTTATTATGTTAGCTTGTCCCACCCATGAGCAATCAATGTTTTTCCAGTTGTTTAGATCTAGTTTTAACTGTGTGGAAAGTGTTTTGTAGTTGTGTTCATATAGTTCCTCTGTTTGTCTCTGCAGATAGATTCCTAAGTATTTTATATTGTCTAGGGTGGTTTTAAATGGAATTTCTCTCTCTATTTTTTGCTGCTGAGAAGTGTTGGAAATATATAGAAATGCTGATGACTTATGCAGGTTTATTTTGTATCCTGCAACTTTGCTAAAGTTGTTGATTATTTCGAGTAACTTTTTGGTTGATTCTCTAGGATTCCTTAAGTAAATCATCATATCATCCACAAAGAGTGATAGCTTGGTCTCCTCATTGCCAATTTTAATACCTTCAATTTCTTTTTCTTCTCTAATTGCTACTGCTACTGTTTCTAGTACAATGTTAAATAATAGAGGTGATAATGGGCATCCTTGTTTCACTCCTGATCTTATTGGGAATACATCTATTTTATCCCCATTGCAGATGATGTTTGCTGATGGTTTTAGATATATACCGTTTATTATTTTTAGGAAAGGCCCTTCCATTCCTATACATTCTAGTGTTTTCAATAGGAATGGGTGTTGTATTTTATCAAAGGCTTTTTCTGCATCTATTGAGATCATCATGTGATTTTTGTCAGTTTGCTTGTTAATATGGTCAATTATGTGGATGGTTTTCCTAATATTGAACCATCCTTGCATTCCTGGTATGAATCCTGCCTGGTCATAGTGGATGACCCTTGTGATGACTTGCTGGAGTCTTTTTGCTAGTATCCTATTTAGGATTTTTGCATCTATATTCATTAGGGAGATTGGTCTATAGTTTTCTTTCTCTGTTTTTGATCTGCCTGGCTTTGGGATCAGTAACATGTTTGTGTCGTAGAATGAATTTGGTAGAACTCCTTCTTGGCCTATTCTGTCAAATAGTTTGTTTAATATTGGGATTAGTTGTTCTTTGAATGTTTGATAGAATTCATTTGTGAATCCATCTGGACCTGGGGATTTTTTCTTAGGGAGTTCTTTGATGGCTTGTTCAATTTCTTTTTCTGAAATGGGGTTGTTAAGATAATTTATTTCTTCCTCTTTTCGTCTAGGCAATTTATATTTTTGTAAGTATTCATCCATATCACCTAGATTACCATATTTGTTGCCATATAATTGGGCATAGTAGTTTTTAATGATTGCCTTAATTTCCTCTTCATTAGAGGTGAGGTCTCCTTTTTCATGTTTGATACTGTCAATTTGGTTTATTTCTTTGCTTTTTTTAATTAGACTGACTAGTACTTTGTCTATTTTTTCAAAGTACCAGCTTCTAGTCTTATTTATTAAATCAATACTTCTTTGACTTTCAATTTTATTAATTTCTCCATTGAGTTTTAGGATCTCTAATTTAGTCTTCATCTGAGGATTTTTAATTTGTTCACTTTCTAATTTTTAAATTTGCATGCCCACTTCATTGACCTCTGCCCTTCTTAATTTGTTAATATATGAACTCAAGGATATAAATTTCCCCCTGAGTACTGCTTTGGCTGCATCCCATAGGTTTTGAAAGGATGTCTCATCATTGTCATTTTCTTCAATGAAGTTATTAATTGTTTCTATGATTTGTTCTTTAACTAACTGGTTTTGGAGAATCGTATTGTTTAATTTCCAATTAATTTTAGATTTACCTCTCCATGTTCCCTTACTAATTATTATTTTCATTGCATTGTGATCTGAGAAAGTTGCATTTATTATTTCTGCTCTTTTGCACTTGTTTTCAATGTTTTTATGCCCTAATACATGGTAAATTTTTGTAAATGTACCATGTGCTGCAGAAAAGAAGGTATATTCCTTTTTGTCCCTATTTATTTTTCTCCACATGTCTACTAACTCTAATTTTTCTAAGATTTCATTCACTTCTCTTACCTCTTTCTTATTTATTTTTTAGTTTGATTTATCTAGTTTGGATAGAGGAAGGTTCAGATCTCCCACTAGTATAGTTTTTCTATCTATTTCATCCTTGAGTTCCTCTAGTTTCTCCTTTAGAAATTTGGATGCTATGCCATTTGGTGCATACATGTTGAGTACAGATATATCCTCACTGTCTATACTGCCTCAGGATGTAATTACCTTCCCTATCTCTTTTAACTAGATTTATTTTTACTTTGGCTTTGTCGGATATCATGACTGCGACTCCTGCCTTCTTTTTGTCAGTTGATGCCCAATAGATTTGGCTCCACCCTCTTACTTTCACCCTATGTGTATCTACCTTTCTCATATGTGTTTCTTGTAGACATTATATGGTAGGGTTTTGGACTCTAATCCACTCTGCTATTTGCTTGCATTTTATGGGTGAGTTCATTCCATTCACATTCAGAGTTATGATTACTAGCTGTGTATTTCCCAGCATTTTGATTTCTGCTCCTTTATCTGCCTTTTCTTCTTTCACTATTTCCTTCTACACCAATGTTTGCTTTTGAACAGTCTCCCTTGTTCCTACCCTTATTTTACTTCCCTTTCTACCCCCCTCCCTATTTATCCCCCCTTATTTTCCCTATAGTCTTTCTAAAATTAACCCCCTGCTCCCTCCCTCTATTGTACTACTTCCCTCCCCACCAGATCATTTGTTACCCTTCCACTCCCCTATAGGGTGCAAATCTATTCTCTGCCCCCAATGGATTGGATTGTTTTTCCCTCTTTGAGTCACTTTCAAAGCATGTAAAAGTTGAGTATTTCCTGTCTCAGACCTCTTCACCCTTCCAGTGTCTTGATGTTCTCCCCCCTCCCACCATGAGCTTCTTTATGACATATAAATTTACCCCCATTTGTTTCTTTTCCCATTTCTTTTAATATTAACCTATTTTAAAGCTCTAGTTATATATATATATATATATATATATATATATGTACACATATATATATATGCATACTCATGCGTATGTATTTTTGCATGCATATATCTATATACCTATTTATGTCTTGTCCTTTCATCCTATACAGTTTGTTGCTGTTCCCTCTAAGTATACTTCTTTTTGCTGCCCAGGTAATAAAAACAGTTTTTAAGAGTTACCAATGACCTCTTTTCTTATAGGGATACATATCATTTTAATTTATTGAGTCTCATAAATTTTTTTTTTGTTTTTCTTTCCCCCCCTCTTTTTTAATTACCTTCTGATGATTCTCTTGAGTTCTGTGCTTGTACATCAAATTTTCTGTTCAGGTCTGGTCTTTTCTTTACGAATTCTTGAAATTCTTCTATTTTGTTGAATGACCATACTTTCCCCTGAAAGAATATAGTCAATTTTACTGGGTAGTTGATTCTTGGTTGTAGACCTAGTTCCCTTGCTTTCCAGAATATCGTATTCCATGCCTTTCTTTTTTTCAGTGTGGATGCAGTCAGATCCTGAGTTATCCTCACTGTGGTTCCTTGGTATCTGAATGACTTCTTCTTGGCAGCTTGTAATATCTTTTCTTTGGTCTGATAGTTCTTGAATTTGGCTATAACATTCCTGAGTGTTGTCAGTTGGGGATTAAGTACAGGAGGTGATCTGTGGATTCTATCAATCTCCACTTTTCCCTCTTGTTCAAGGATTTCGGGGCAGTTTTCTTTAATAATTTCCTGTAATATAATGTCCAGGCTTTTTCTTTTGTCATGGTCTTCTGGTAGGCCAATAATTCTTAAATTGTCTCTCCTTGAATGATTTTCTAAATCCTCTGTTTTGTGAATGAGATGCTTCATATTTTCCTCAATTTTTTCATTCTTTTGGTTTTGTTTTATAGTGTCTTGCTGCCTTGTGAGGTCACTCGATTCAAGTTGTTGTATTCTGGTTCTTAAAGACTGGATTTCATCCTTAGTTTTTTGGTCATCCTTTTCCTTTTGGTCCGATTTTCTTTAGAGGTCATCTTTCATCTTCTTCACCTCATCTTTCATCTGTTTTGCCTCATCTTTCGTCTCCTTTGCCTCATTTTCCAGCTGGTTGATTTTGGCTTTCAAGACACTATTTTCTGTTTCCGGATGACTTATCTTAGTTTTTAAGTTCTTTTCCCAATTGTCTTCAGCCTCTCTTAATTGTGTTTTGAATTGCATTTTGAGTTCTTCCAAAGCCTGTATCCAATTTGCTGGGATTTCTGATTTTTCCTTTGCTGGTTCCTCCCCCTCTGTTTCATTTGCTCTTTGCTCATTAACTGTGCAGAAGCTGTCTATTGTAATTTCTTTCTTCTTTTTCTGTTGTTTGCTCAAGTTTATCCCTTCTTTGCTCCCTGTATTTGGCTGTGCTCTTGCTCCTCTCATTTTGCTTTGGTTTGGGGGTTGTCAGTCTCCCCTCTTGGGGCTTTGTCAGATCTCTTGGTGCAGTCTCTAGGGGAGAAATGTTAGCTTCCCTGTCCTCTGGAGGCTTTTGATTAGATTGAGTTCAATTGGGTTGGGCTGTATGTGGTATGAAGCACTGAGGCTCTGAAGACTCCTGGAAGGCTGGGCCGCCCAGGCTCTCTCCAGTTCTCTCCAGCTGCTTCTCAGCTGTCCCCAAGTGCCTTTGCCAGCCTCCCTAAACTCTGAGTTCTGATGGGATTAGTTCAACTTGATTGGTCTGGATGTACCCGAGGCAAGGGTGAGATTGGAGCCAGATGGAGGGACCCAGCCACCACCCGTTTCTCCCTGGCTTCCTCCCCGCTGTCCAAGCTGGATGCTCCAAGCCCGGCGCCCCACTGCTCACAAGGTAGACCCTGCAAACCAGCACCTTTGCCCGCTCAGAGGTTCCTGCTGCTGCTGGGGGCTCAGCCCTCTGGGTTGTGGGGGAGGGGTCCTGGGACCTTCGCTCTGCCTTCTCCTTAGCCCTGAGTATTCTTGGATTCTGGCTTTTGGGGGGCGTACCTTTTGATTCAAGTCCAGAAGGAGGGTTCCCCGCTTCTGTCCTGTTGTTCAGATTGAATTTCGGTGCCCTAGGAGCATTCAGTCTGTATCGGTAAGGAAGGGTCTTCCACAAGGTCTGAACTTTTGCTGCTTGCTAAGCTGCCATCTTGACTCTGCCCCCTGTTGTTCTTTTAGATAAGTTTTGTTATAATTTTTTCTAGTTCTATAACATTTTGGTTTTTGGTAGTTTGATAGGTAGGGCACTTAATAAGTAAATTAATTTAGGTACAATTGTCATTTTTGTCATATTCATCCTTCATTTTTTTAAAAGGACAATGACATCCCAATGTTGGGGTCAGGGTACAAATGTGTTCAACTGTCTGATTAGTTTCATAGGAATTCAGAAGACTTTATCACAGGTCTGGTATAAATAATCCATTAGTCTATTCGACATTGTAAGGACCAGAATGTAAAGGGTTAATATAAAAGGTTGGACTAGATTATTTAGGTTTTGGGTCACCAGGAATTTGGCGACATGGAGATGTCATTAAATTTTTGCAGTTCACATCTTTTGAACAACTGCAATTCTGCTTTGCTCATGGAGTACAACTCTTTCTTTGATATGGGCATGCCATGTTGGGCAGTCCTGTACCAGGATCTCCCATGCCCCACAATCAATAGATACCAAAGTTCTTCAGAGAGACCTTGAGAGTGTCTTCATATTCCTTCTGATCTCCATGTGGATACTTGCCTTGGGTGAGTGTCCATAAAATAGTGTTTTAGACAAATGGGCATTTGGCATTCAGATTACATGGTCAGCCCATCAGAATTGCATTCTCTGCAGCAGAGTTTGAATGCTTAGCAGTTCAGCTCCAGAGAGGACTCATTGTCTGGTACCTTATCATGCCAGGTGATCTTCCAAATCCATCCAAGACAATTCAAATGGAAGTGGATGATTCCTAATGCTGTGTCCTTTCTTTTGCCCATCCCCAGTGCAATTCACCATTGGTAAATGTATTCCTGGTCATCAGACCTGATGGAAATCTTTTGGTGGATTGATCTAGCTTGCATTTCTGTCTCCTCTGATGTCAGGGATCCAGGCTATCACTCTAAAATCAAGATGTCCATTTCAACTGTCTCAAAATAAAAATGGAAAGACCACGTCAGCAACTCATAATTACAGAACCTTTGGAGGCTGGGGAAATGTTTCAAGAATCCTTTATTGATTCTTTTTTTCCTTATGAGTGAATATTGGAAGTAAAATAATTTCATGGCATTTGGGCTTCTCCATTTTGGAGCCCATCATCATGCTTTAAATACTGTTAAGAATTAAAGAGTGAGAATATTGTATCGCCATATGGGTCTTAATTTGGGCTTTAACGATCAGAGTGAAACTTAGTTCAGCGCCAGTTTATTTTATCCAAAATGTTGCTGTCTGGTGACAGTTGGTACTGATAAGCTGAGTCAGAGCACTTAAGAGAATGAAGCAGAGGAAATCTTTGGAGACTAAAGAGGTTTGTTGGACAAAAAAAGCGTGGGGGGTGATCCGTGGAATATTTGTAATCTCTCTCCAGGTCCTTCTAGTCAAGGCCATAGTTTTTTCTAGCCCATGTTTCTTCTGCTCCTCCAGAACATGGGGTGCTTCTCAAAAATTCAGGGGACCCATGTGACAACCTCACTCAACTGGCTTGCCAAAGTGGTCCAGTGGCCAGAAATCTGATGAATTCTGCCAATTCCAGAGTAGCTCTGTTCTCTTATTATTGCCTGTCTGGTTCCCTACCTTCTCCTTGTTACCAAGGCAGTTTGTATTTGGCCAGGCTATCCCTAAGGCTGTCCACCACAACCCTTTTCAAATATGCTCACTAGTCTTCCACCAAAGTCTTTTTGCCACCATTGACAGAAACACATCATGTCAGATGGCACCCCATTAATCACATGTATTCAGACTTTTTCTTGAAAAGAAGGGGAAAGGGGGCAGCCGGATGACTCAATGGATTAAAAGCTAGACTTGGAGATGAGAGGTCCTGGGTTCGAATATGTCCTCAGACATTTCCCAGCTGTGTGACCCTGAGTGAGTCACTTGACCCCTATTGTCTAGCCCTTACAGTTTTTATGCCTTGGAACTAATACACAGTATTGATTCTAAGATAGAAGATAACGGTTCAAAGGGGAGGAAAAAAGAAGAGTATATATTTATTAAGCACACCAGCCAAAAAAATATATAGATTGTTGACTTGGGGGAAATTATTAGCCAAAAAAATTGAAATGTCAATATAATAGTTAACTTCTTTGAATGGGCAGTTTACTCCCAAACTGTAAGCTCCTGGAAAGTAAGATGTATGTGTTATTTACTTTTATAGCCCCTAGAACCCATCATAGGGTCTTACATATAAGAAGCATTGAATCATTATCTATAGATCACTTGGAATCCTTTTCCTAACAAAAGTAAGCTTTGAAAATAATTGAAGACACTTTCACAAAGAAATGGGGCTTTATGCATTCTTGTTTTCTTAAGGCTATAAGCTACTCTATTTATTGCGTTCATGCCCCCAGAGGACACTGAGCTAGGCATAGAGGAGGCCATTGTAGCATATCCCTCCTCCTCCTCAAGGAATTGTTTATGCAATTGGGCATATCAGGTATAAACACAATAAGAGAACTATGTTTGATGGTCTTTGCTAAATGAGTGGTAGAGATTATAGATGTTTCTGAAGGATGGAGAAAATCACTGTGAATACATCAATCAAGGGAGGCTTCACGAAGCTGAAGACACTTGATACCGATGTCAAAATATGAGCAGAATTTGATTGGATGAGGGGGTAGGAGGGAACAACATGAGTCAGGGCACAGAGGCAGGAAGAAAGATGCCATTTGTGGGAGGCAGTGATTAAATGATTCTGGCTCCACTGAAGGATGCTTCTTGTCAGAGGAATACAAGAAACCGGGATCACAGATTATAGCTTTAGATCTAGATGGAACCTTAGAGGGTAATTAGTCCAATCTGTTCATTTTGCTAATGCTGAAACTAAAGCCTGAGAAGCTGAGATGACTTCCTGATAGTTGAATAGGCAGGATTGAACTATGGAAAAGGCCAAATGTATAACTCCTGCCTTGTCAACACCCATAATCCAATTCCTTCAAGTTCCACAAGTGGTGATGAAGTGATATGTTAACTTTCAAATTGAGGACAGGTTTTGCGTTTTCAGTTCAGATCAACAAACATGTATTAGTTGAAGTTTATACAAGGTAAGAGGCAGTGTGGTGTAGTGGATAAAGAACCACCCTAAGATCTGGAAAGATCTAGATCCAATCTCATCTCTGACACAAAGCAGTTGAGGGACTCTGGGTTAAGTCCCTTAAACCTTCTGACTCCTCAGACCATTCTCTAGAACTGTAATTTGCAAATAAGGTTCCAGTTCACTTCATTGGAGGGGATTTCCTCACTAGAAATTCTCTATATTAATAAAACCATGTTAACTAAAAAAAAAATAAAGTAAATCAAATTCCAGGTTCTAGTGCTCTACACCAATGGTGTCAAAGTTAAATAGAAATATGTCCTCTAAACCAGATATAAGTATCTCTGTGGGTTGCATATTGACTTAGAAAGCCACATATTACCATTATCTGGATTTTATTTATTTTTATTTATTTTATTAAATATTTTCCATTTATATTTTATTCTAGCTCAAGTTTGACATCTCTGCTTTATATGATACTTTCTTCCCTTCTTCCTTCCTTCCTTCCCTTTCTCCTTCCCTCCCTCCTTCCTTCTTTCCTTCCTTTCTTCTTTCCTTCCTTCATTCCTTCCTTCCTTTCTTCTTTCCTTCATTCCTTCTTTCCTCCCTCCCTTCCTTCCTTCCCTCTCTCCTTCACTCCCACCTTCCTTCTTTTCTTCCCTTCTTCTTTCCTTCCTTCCTTCCTTCCTTCCTTCCTTCCTTCCTTCCTTCCTTCCTTCCTTCCTTCCTTCCTCATTGATCTCAGCATTTAACTCACAGTCTTTCTCTCCACTGATTGTTGCCCTCATATAGACTTCAACACATATGTGGATGCTCCCTCAAATCCCTTAATTTCCCAGTTCCCTAAATCATTCATTAACTATGACCTCCTCCTCCTCCTTCTACTCTACTGCACTTCAGCTACACACAGAGATGGTCATACCCTTGACCTTGCCATCATTCACAAGTCTTCCAACCATTCCAGGATGGGAAGGAGCCTGAATAAATTCATGGAGGCAGGAGAGAGCATAGGGAAGTAGGAAAAACTGGGAATTTATTTGATCAGGAGATACCTAGATTTTAATAAGGCTTTTGACATTCTCTATGTGGGTAATCATGAGTTAGCCATGGCAGCTTTCCAGTCTTACTTTCTTCATATGCATCCATATATCCACATGTATGTAATTTTGGTGTGGGCCCGTGATTTAATGGTGTAGAGAACTCTGGTTAAGCAAACTTCCTCGGCCAACCCAGAGAAGCACCTGATCAACAACATAGAGCCTCACAGAGTTGCTTGGGAACCCTGAGACATTAATGGAATTATACAAGGTCACAAAGCCAGTTTGGAGCAGAGGTGGGATCTGAACCCAGGTCTTCCTCATTCCTCTACATCTATATAATGGGATGCATAATATAAGTCATGGGGATCTTGTGAGGAATAAATGCTTTGCCTTAAAGTGTAATTGTAAATGTTAATTATTGTCAATAACTACAAAGTACAGAGCGTGAAAGGCTATCACTGAAAAGTAGACAAACACTTGGTGGCAAATATTAGCTGATGGTGCCACTGATGGTCCACTCCAGTATGTCCACTCCAGTCAAGTCAATATAAAGTTCTTATTAGCAAAAGTCACTGAATTGTAATGGTTGAAAAGACCCAATGTTGCCTATCATCTAGTTAGAACAAGAACAACAATAATACTAGGATAAAAATCATGAGGAACCTAGGCTATTCAACAGATAGAAAATCTAGGCTTGTGGTTAGGAGAATCTGAGTTCAAATCCAACCCCAGACTTTAGGAATAATAACAATACATCCCCCCCCAGGATTATCATAAAGATCAAATGAGATAATACTGATCATACTAAGGTTAGCATAGTACTTAACAGAGTAGGTATTTAAGAAGGGTTGGCTATTAATATTAATAATAGCAGTTAACAATTACATAAAACTTTAAAGTTTATAAAGAACTCTAAACACAATTTGATTTGATCCTGAAAAAAGAATGTGTAAGACTTCAGAGTTATAAAATCTCCCATTTTATAAATAAGGAACTGAGGCATAGGGAGATTAAGTGACTTGTTCAAGTTCACACAGCTAGTAAATGTCTGAGGTGGGATATGAACTCAGATCTTCTTGACTGGATCCAGAGTTCAATCCACTATGTCATCTAGCTACCAAATGGGAACTTAATAAATGTTTTTTTTTGTTTTGTTTTTCTTTAACCCTTACCTTCTGTCTTAGAATCAATACTGTGTATTGGTTCCAAAGCAGAAGAGTGGCAAGGGCTAGGCAATGGGGGTCAAGTGACTTGCTTAAGGTCACACAGCTAGGAAGTGTCTGAGGTCATATTTGAACCCAGGACCTCCCATCTCTGGGCTTGGCTCTCAGTCCAGTGAGCCACCCAGCTGCCCCCTTATTGATTGATTTTACAAGCCAAAGTTCATAAATCAAAATTAGCTCAGCAATGGGAATTATTCCTAAATATGTTGGCCAACCTAAGGGAGATCCATTGCCCTTTTCATCTGCTTTTAGAATGCATTATTTCCATGGATTTTTATTTATTCAACCTAACATTGTACCCTGGCCACATAATCTGGTTTATAAAACATCTTGCCTGAAAAATAGTTTCAGTTTCAAGGGATGTACGTTGAAAATAGGCACATAATTACATTCACATTGGCCTCATCCATATAAATGAGTGCAGCTGAGGCTGTTATAATTTTATCCTAACATTAATGGGAAAAATACCCTGTGTCACCATAAGTCAGTTAGTCTTTCAACAAGTAGAGTTTCCAGGGGCTGAGTAAACTCTCTATCAAAGGGACTAAA
This sequence comes from Monodelphis domestica, assembly GCF_027887165.1. Lineage (NCBI taxonomy): Eukaryota > Metazoa > Chordata > Mammalia > Didelphimorphia > Didelphidae > Monodelphis > Monodelphis domestica. Next base: position 525,431,864 of record NC_077228.1, read on the forward strand.
TGACTCATCGTTTATGGTACAGTGGAAAGAGCAAGAGGACTCTAAACACCACCACCTTTCATTGCTAAACTCCTATCAGTGCCTCGACTTCATTTCCTTGCACTCTCTTCTTAACTCTCCAAGGCTGGCTTCTGATCTCATTATTCAACTAAATTGCTTTCTTCAAAGTCACTAACAATCCCTTAATTGCCAAACCTAATGGCCTTTTCTCAGTTCTCATTCTTGACCTCTCTTCAGCCTCTCATCCTTATCACCCTCTTCTCAATGATACTCTTCTCTCCAGGTTTTCATGGCTTTGCTCTTTCCTGATTCTCCTTCCTGTCTGACTTCCTCTTGTTAGTCTCCTTTCCTGGTTTTTTATCCAGGCCACACTCACTGCTCTGGGGTGTCCTCAAAGGCATTCTTCTCTTCTCCCTCTCTTAGTCTGATAGTCAAGAGAATGGTTAGGGCTGGATAAACAGAAAGGTGAATCATTAACATAGAATTGATAATTGAATCCATGGGAACAAATGAAATCATCAACCAAAGGGATAAAGGAGAGGGAAAAGATCCAAATAGAGGAAGTGACTTGTCCAAAGTCACACAGAGGACCACAAGGTCATGATTTTATGGCTATGTTTAAAGTGCTGAAAATCTTCTTATCTAGTCCAAACATCTCCCATTTGATAGATGAAGGAAAACAAAATCTATTTGTGGCAACTCATTTCTTGCTCAGTGAAAAAGAGATCTCAAAAGGAGAGAGGGAGAAAGAAGGGGTAACTTGAAATAGTTAGATGGCTCAGTAGTTAGAAAACAAGGCTGGAGTTGGGAGGACCTGAGTTCAAATGTGGTCTCAGACACTTCCTCGTTGGGTGACCATGGTCAAGTCATTTAACCCCAATTACCTAGCCCTGATTTGCCTTAGAACCAATACTTGTAATGATTCTACAACAGAAGATAAGAGTTTAAAGAAAGAGACAGACAGAAGGAGAGAGAGAGGGAGAAACAGAGAGAGAGAGAGAGAGAGAGAGAGAGAGAGAGAGAGAGAGGCAGAGAGAGAGGCAGAGAGAGAGAGGGAGAAGGAGAGAGAGAGGGAGGGAGGGAGAGGGAGAGAAACAGAGAGACAGAGAGAAACAGAGAGACAGAGAGAGGGGGGAGAGAGGGAGAGGAAGAGAAAGAGACAGAGAGAGAGAGGGAGAGGGAGAGGGAGGGAGAGAGAAAGAGAGAGACAGAGACAGAGAGACAGAGACAGCGACAGAGACAGAGACAGAGAAGAGACAGACAGACAGAGACAGAGAAATAGAGAGGGAGGGAGAGAGGAAGAGGGAGCGACAGACAGAGAGAAAGGGAGAGGGAGAGGGAGGGAGAGAGAGACAGAGACAGAGACAGGGACAGAGACAGGGAGAGGAAGAGAGAGATGGAGAGGGAGAGAGAGAAAGACAGAGAGACAGAGGGACAGGAGGAGAGACAGAGAGACCGAGACAGAGGGACAAGGAGGGAGAGAGAGAGAGAGAGACAAAGAGACAGAGGGACAGAGACAGAGGGACAGGGAGGGGGATAGAGAGAGAGAGAGAGAGAGAGAACAGAGAGCCAATACTAAGAGTCATACAGATATGTCTTCCTTGATGGCTAAAAATGGGCTAGAACATCAGATTTTTAATGACACAGCTGCACCTGTTGGCAAAGTTCACCCTGCAGCCATGGAGTCATGGAGATGGAATTTCCAGTATGAAAATGGCAAATCAGATGGTGATATCACAGTCCCAACTGTTCATGGGAATTATGAATTCTACCATGTTAATATCCACGATGAGTGTGTGTGATGTTTGGAGAGAGAGAAGCTGTTTTCATTCTGAAAGCTTTCTGTCATTCCAAAAACACTAGGATGACTTTGGATGCAGAAACCTGAGACCCATGACAGGTGGACTCTGTTTACCAGATTTTCGGCGGCTGCCCTGCACAGATGTATCCACAATCTCCCATTTGTGCCAGACAGATTTTGCCATTTTCCCCAAGATTTCCCAGCACTATTTTATACAGGTTAGTGAGCTGTTCCAAAGAAGCTGTGCCTCTTTTTTTAAGTGAGTCAGTGAGATTCCCTGAGTTTTCCTCCTTAAAGAATTCATATCTAATAATAAAATAGCCCTGGGACGGCTTCAGGTTTCAATACCAGGTGGAATTGGACACGCAGCCACACCAAGATAAGAATGTCATTTTTAATGTGGAAGTTGAGCTGATGGCTTTGGGTATGGTGGGCTCCCCCCCCCCCCATTCCCTGGAGATAAAAGCCTTTTGTTGGTCTGCTTTCAACCAAGTACTTGTGAATGGAGCCATGGACATTTCCCAGTGAAAACAGAGAAGGTTGGGGCAGTAACTCCATGCTGATCTTGGAAAGCAGCAGGAATTTCAGAAAGATGAGATGAGGCAAGCACAGTCTGGGCCTCATATTGGGGTCACACAGTAAAGTAAAGGCTGGGTCGCTTCTAGTAACAGAGTCTCTTCCCACAGAGTCCTGGAGGGGCTGCCAGAGAATAGTTCCCGTAGCCTCAGTAATCTGAAGCAGACTGAGACCTATGGCTCAAGCAAGATGGTTTGGCCCTGTCATCAGCATAGTTGTATGGAAGGAATGCTGTGATTAGAATAAGATGATCTGAGTTCAAGTTCTGGTCCAGATGTATGATCTTTGGCAAGTTTTGTAACTTCTCTAGGGCTCAGTTTCTTCATCTGTAAAGGGAAGGAGGGAGTTGAACTCAGCATCCTGCAAGGTCCCTACCAGTTTTAAATCTATGATCCTATGATCCCAGTTCTCTTATCAGTTGTGTGTCCCGGGATAAGTCATTTATCCTCTCTCGGTCTGTTTCCTCATCTATAAAATGATGGCTGTTGGACTTGATGATACCCTCTCAACTCCCTTCTAACTCTCATAATAATTTCTAAATTCTAACTAACAAAATTTTAAGAAGAATTCTTGATAAGAAAAAAAATTAACAGTTTTTTTTCCTTACGAAGAATTCTTTTTTAAATGATTAAGTTGGTTGATCTTGTGGATACCAGAATTTGTTCCTATCAAGAATATTTTTAATTATTTTAATTTATTTTAATTAATAATTAATTTATTTTAATTATTATGTAAATTCTCTCCCTTGTCAATTTACAATCTGGTCCTAAAACTTGGGGTTCATCGGATCTCACTAGGCTACAAAGTTTGGGGTTCTAGATTGCACGTTGACACTCTCTCCTCTTCCCTTGCAGAACGGGAAAGAAAAAAACAGAAGCATCTGTAGCAAATAGCCAGGCCTCTCTCTGGATATTGGAAGGAGGATGTGTCAAACCCTGCGGATAATTCAGTTTCCTCAAGTTGTCGCCTTGTTCGCTAATCATAGGACCATCGATTAAATGACGGGCAGGTCCTTGGAAAGCGCTGATCGGAATCCCCTGGTTTTGTAGGTGGAGAAACCAAGGCACGGAGAAGTGGAGTGGTTTACCCAGAGGAAACAGGAGCAGAAAAGCAGTCGGCGTCTGACTTTGCCCCTGGAGCTCCTCTGTTTGCGTCGCGCCACCTTTCCATCCTTTAGAGCTGGAGTCTGCTCTCCCCACCCAGGCTGTGAACCCCTCAAAGGCGCGGCAAGTGGTGTTTCCTTCTCTTTTCCCATCGTGCACGCAGCGGAAGGCAGCCTAGACTCCGGGGTTCCTTTCTTGCTCCTTTTACTGAAATGGCCCCGAGTGTCCTCTGGGCAATGTTGGCCCACATCTCCTCTCCCTCCCCTCCCGGCTGACCCCGCTTCCAACTCACATTTGACTCGCCTCCTCCCCAGAGCTCCTTGCAGACAAGGCAAGGGCTGGGGGCTGATTAGCGGACCATGACGGCGGGCTCCGGGCAGCTTTGTCCCCCTCTCACGTCAGCCTCTTCCAAGTGTCACTTTCATGAGTTCTCCCCCTTTCAATACCTTGGCCGGCGAGAACCAACTCCCTGCACTTTCTCACGGTTTGTGTTACAAATACGCTGCTCGCTTTAATGACTGGATTAATTAACTATATCAGAAATTACCCTTCTCTGTTTGCTTATTTTTCCCGGCTTTCTTTCTGTCAAGATCCTACTTCAGAATTGTCAAGCGCCCCCCCCCCCCGCCCCCTCCTCCTCCCTTGAGATCGCAGCATTTTCAGAAATACTGAACACCAATTAATTTGTCTCATTTGCATGAAAAAGTGCAGAAGATGTCTTTTTACATAATTAACTATATTTTGCAAGTCATTAAAACTCTCGGAGCCCCGCACACAATAGGCACCCATTTACTGCTTGGGAGATAAGTACCTTTTTCTGAGAGGAGCAGACAGAGAATGAAACGGGCTGGGCCGGAGGTGAGCATTCTCTGGGTGGATGATGCATATTCATGAGAAGCAGCGGCTCCATTCCCTTTGGGTGGGAGCCCCTGCCTGGTGGGCTCAAAAGGGTTTTTTCTGCAAGTGTTCCTTTTGCAGAGGACAGAGGCTGGCTTCTTTGAGGGAACTGGGGGGCGAGAGAGCCATTAGTGCTGCCTGGCAGGAGGAAAACTGGGCCACCCCACAATCCCCCTCTGCAGAAACTCACCACGTTCTTCCCAGGTCTCAGGGCTTAGGTCGCACACCACCTTGTTGTCCAGCCTTTTGTCTGCTTAACTTCTCTCTCTACTGGCCAGTGGGATCTCCTTGGGAATAGAAGCTTCTTGATGATGGGGACTGTTTCTTTTCTGGTCCTTTCTATCCCCCAGAGTCCAGTATAATAGCTGGCACTGATCAGGTGCTTAATTCATGTGTTTTTCCCTCCTTTTTCCCTTCATCTCTGTCTCTCTGTCTCTGTGTCTCTGTGTGTGTGTGTCTCTCTGTGTTTCTCTGTCTCTGTCTCTCTCTCCCTCTCTCTCTCCCTCTGTTTGTCTGTCCGTCTGTCTCTCCCTCCTTTTCTTCAGCATCTGGCACACAGTAGGTGTTTAATAAAAATTTGTTGACTGCTTATTTTCTCTCTCTTGCCAGATTGCAAACTGGTCAGTGGGATCTCCTTTAGAATAGAAGCTTCTTGAGGATGGGGACTGTTTCTTTTCTGGTCCTTTCTATCCCCCAGAGTCCAGTATAATAACTGGCACTGATCAGGTGCTTAATTCATGTTTTTTTTTTCCCTCCTTTTTTCCTTCATCTCTGTCTCTCTGTCTCTGTGTCTCTCTGTGTGTGTGTCTCTCTCTGTGTTTCTCTGTCTCTGTCTCTCTCTCCCTCTCTCTCTCCCTCTGTTTGTCTGTCCGTCTCTCTCTCTCTCTCTCTCCCTCCTTTTCTTCAGCATCTGGCACACAGTAGGTGTTTAATCAAAGTTTGTTGACTGCTTATTTTCTCTCTCTTGCCAGATTGCAAACTGGTCAGTGGGATCTCCTTCGGAATAGAAGCTTCTTGAGGATGGGGACTGTTTCTTTTCTGGCCCTTTCTATCCTCCAGAGTCCAGTACAATAGCTGGCACTGATCAGATGCTTAATTCATGCTTTTTCCCTCCTTCTTTCCCTTCATCTCTCTCTGTCTCTCTGTCTCTCTCTCTCTCTGTGTATGTCTCTGTATCTCTCCCTCCCTCCCCCCTCTCTCTCTCATTCTCCCTCTCTCTCTATCTGTGTCTGTCTCTCTCTGTGTGTCTCTCTCCTTTCCTTCAGCATCTGGCACATAGTAGGTGTTTAATAAACGTTTGTTGGCTGGTTGCTTGGTGTTCTGAGGCCAACCAGCAGAAGTGGGGTGAATGCTGATGCTGGAGTCATGGATTAAGCACATAGACCTTTTTAGGCATGGTGCTAAGTGCTAGAACTACAAAGGCAAGAACAGAGCATGCTTTGCCCTCCAAGAGCTCATACTCCTCTGGGGGAAAGAGGCACATAATAGGTATACAAATAAGCAAATAAAAAGTAATTTTTAACTGAATTGTGTTTTACCCTGCTCTTTTCCAACCAAGACCCAAATGGAAGTCTAGAGAAAGCAGGTCATATTTAGAAAATCGCTAATAGATTCTCATCTCTCTTTGCCCATTTATTAGATGTATGATGTAGTCGTGGGAATAGAATGTAAGCTCCTTGAGAGCAAGGGCTTTCTTCAATCATACCCCCAGCACAGATACATTTCTGACTTTCTCTGGACTTGGCCTCAGTCTCTGGGTCAAATTTTTCCTCTGTACCTCCTATATTATTCCACTGATTTCAAATGAGTTTCGAAGTCCCTCCTAGATCTGATCTTTAGGCTTTATTTTTCTCTCTATGTCTAGAGGTTTCACAATGTTAACTGCTTCTATGGGATCTGACTTAGAATCAAAGAATCATAGACTCTTGGGTCAGCTCATCCAGCCTTTCATCCAATAGAGGACAACTGTGGTACAGAAGAAGAAGAAAAAAGACTAGAGGGGCAGCTAGATGGTTCCGTAGATTAAGAACCAGAGCTGGAGATGGGGGTTCCTGGGTTCAAATATGGTCTCAGATTCTGCTTAGCTGGATGACCCTGGTCAAGTCACTTAACTCCTGTTGTTCAGCTCTTACTGCTCTTCTACCATGGAACCAATATACAATATTGATTCTAAAGTGGAAAGTAGGGGTTTAAAAAAAAGACTAGATTTAGTGTCAAAAAAACTGGTTTTGAATACTGGTTCTACTGCTAATTAGTTCTAAGACAGGGATTCGTTTGTCTTTCATGGACCCCTCTATCTTCTCATATGGAGCCTATACACTCATGAGGTAAAATATTTTAGATTTTAGAGAAATTTCAATTAAAATAATGGTTTAATTTTCCCCTATAACAATTTCTCAGAACCTTTTTTAAAGGGTCCATAGACCAGTAAGAACCTCTGTTCTACAGACTCTTTAGGCCTTACTTTCCTTTTCTCTAAAATGGGAATGATTATGTCTGGCTCAATTCATGCAATTATTATGAGGGTTAAATAGACTAATGTATATGTAACAGGGATGGATATAGGTATTACTGTGTATGATATTGTTGGCCAGTATATGTCACCATTTTCTTCTCCCTATTCCCAGTTCACTCTTTATACCTGCAAGTTATATAATTCCCTCTTCCTCATTTCTACTGGAACCCATTCAATCCCTTTCTCTGTTGATTTATTTTGTACATGTTATATAAAAAGATAAATATCATCACAATAGCTCTGAGCCCCCAGTTAGGAAGATGTCTGATATTTAAACAAAGCCTTAACTTTCTAATTTAAATAAATATCTATGTCTAGATAACTGCTGGATTCTTTATGTTTGGGCCAAAATAAGAGTATAGAAAAACTTCAAGTAAAAAGATGAGCAGAATATAGCATAGTGTCTGTATGCCAGTCAATTCTCAAATCTCTCTTATATCTATAAAATGTTATAGCAGAGTCACAGATTGATAGCTGGAAGGGACCTCAGAGATCATCTGGTCCAATCCCTTCATTTCACTGATGAAGAATCTGAGACTCAAGGAAGTTGAGTACTTTACCCAAAGTCATAGGCAGTAAGCATCTTGGAGTCACCTAGAACAAGTCTACCTTCTTCCGCATGCATAAAGATAAGGAGAGACTTTAGGGTCTGGTGGCAGATCACTGGATTTAGAGTTGGAGGATATGGGTTCAAATTCTGCTTCTATTACTACTCATGTCACCTTGGGCAAGTCATTAAATCTTAGGGCTTCAGTTTCTTCACCAAATTAGAGGGTTCAACTAGATGGATCTTGATGTCCCTCACAGATCCTCATCTATGATCCTAAAAATCATGTCTCTCTTCAATCTAATCTTCCCCAGCCTTCTTCCTATTGTCATCATTCTTGCTTAGTCATTTCAATTGTGTCTGACTCGTTGTGACCTCATTTGGACTATTTTAGTCAAAGATACTGGAGTATCAAGGTTATAACGATACCCCATTAAGTGATGTCACCTCCTTCTCTAGCTCATTTTACAGATGAGGAAACAGAGGCAAACAGGATGAAGTGACTTGCTCAGGGTCATACAGCTAGTTTGCCATTTCCTTCTCCAGATCATTTGACAGATGGGGAAACTGAGGCACACAGGGTGAAGTGACTTGCTCAGGGTCATACAGCTAGTTTGCCATTTCCTTCTCCAGATCATTTGACAAATGAGGAAACTGAGGCACACAGGGTGAAGTGACTTGCTCAGGGTCATACAGCTAGTTTGCCATTTCCTTCTCCAGATCATTTGACAAATGAGGAAACTGAGGCACACAGGGTGAAGTGACTTGCTCAGGGTCATACAGCTAGTTTGCCATTTTCTTCTCCAGATCATTTGACAAATGAGGAAACTGAGGCACACAGGGTGAAGTGACTTGCTCAGGGTCATACAGCTAGTTTGACATTTCCTTCTCCAGATCATTTGACAGATGAAGAAACTGAGGCGCACAGGCCAAAGTGACTTGTCCAGAATCACACAGTAAGTGTCTGAGGTCACATTTGAACTCAGAACAGTGAGTCTTCCTGACTCGAGCCCCTGCATTCTGTGCGCTGTGGTCCCATCTATCTGCCAGCCTAAATAACCTGATTAAGTCTGTTCAACCATTTTTCATCTCTTTCTGGACCCCTCACAATTCTGGGGCAAAAAGAGGGGCTACTTGTTGCCACCAACCTGGGTTTAGAAAATGGTTTATACCCTTCCTTGATTATCCCCCCCCAACACACACACACAAACACACACACACACACACACACACACACACGCACACACGCACACACGCACACACGCACACACACAGGACTTCTAATAACCAGGATCGGAGGTATCCCTTTGTTACATCTGCTCTCTCTAAGCATGACTCCACTTTCCTTTGCACTGTCTTATGGGAGAATAGGTCAGAGATTTCTGGGAGGATGCTTTGGACCCATTGCTTTTACTGTCATGTTAACCAATAATCCTTCCTAAATTCTACTTCCAGCTGACTGATTATAACAATTTTCAGTTGATAATTTCGGAAAGGAGCAAAAGCAGTCCAAGGGCATTAAAGAATCATCTTTGACTCTTCATGGGCTATCACTAGAACCTTGATGGGGGCTTAGGCTTTCTTTGGAACCCCCAACTTGTCTGTGGGTGGCAATTTGGATAAAGATCCTCAGAGATTATATGGACCACATGAGTATAGCCAAAAATATATATAAAGCAAATGTGAAATAATTTGAGTGGGAAAGGACCCTAAAAATTCAGACTAGGAATGAGGAAAGCCTTCCTATTGAAGGTGATACCCGAATGTTCACTTCTGAGCTTAGCCAGCCCATGTGCCATGGTTCAAAATCATCCACCATCTTCCTCCTGCCTCTCTATTCACCAATCTGATCATCTCCCATTAAGCTTTCTCTAATCTGCCAAGTTTTCTTGTTCCAGGAAGTCTTCCCAGATTGAGTCAACAAAATCCTCTATGACTCCCTCCTTCTGCTTTCTACTTTTTCTTTTCTCTTTGCCCTCCAATCCCAAATCATGCACATTCCTGGCGTATTCTTCAGGTGCTCTTTTGATGTAATAAATCTACTGCCCTTATTTTGTAGTGTGTAATAACTCGGATTATAACAGTGCTAAAACTGTGTTTTAACAATTAGCCTTCAGCTGTGAATGAATAAGTGGATTGGTGATGCATACATTATAGAGAGAAGCCAACAAATATGTCAAGGAATCCAGGGAAGCGAGCACTAATAGTAGAAGGAGGATTTTAAGACCATTGGCTCAGAGATGTCCATTGGCTTTTCTATTCATGAGAGAGAATATTCAGTGTAGTGTTTGCTTAGGAAATAAAATGATCATATTAATCTCTTCAGGAAAAGGAACACAAATATGATCAGAGAAAGTGGATTCTCTGAACCCCTCCTACCTTCTGCTCCTGATGCCACCCCTTCTGATGCTACCCTTACGATGCTGTATTTATCTCCCACATCTACTATTTTTTATTTATAGGCCACATCCCTCATTAGTCTGTAAAATTGTTGCAAATTGGGACTTTTGTAAATGTTTCCCATTTTTAAGAAGGTAATAAGAGATAAGTGAGAAGTGCTTCCTCGTTGATTAGTTGGCCAAATCAGAATCCTGAAACTGACGCATTAAATCTCTTTCCTCCTTCGGGTCTCCATGGGCTTATCTGTAGAAGAGATGTCTGGAAATGACCTCCAAGATCTTTTCCACTACTGAAGGATGGGTCCCATCAGCCTAAAATTAAAACAAAGCCTACTGTGGGAAGGAAACTTAGAAATCCCCCAGTTTTACTGACCCCATTTAAAAGCAGAAAACAAGGACCCAGAAAAAAAAGATTTGTCTGAGGTTAAATGGCTGGATACAGTGATGAATCTGGTACCAGAACGATGAGTTCTTGACTTTCAGTCTAGAACTTGTTCTACTGTAACATTTTGGTGAGATCCAACTCAACAGCTCCATGCTACATATTTGGGAATAATTGGAGAAGAAGAGCTTTTCGTCACTGGAGATGGAATGAATATCCATGGGAAATGGAAAGAATAATACAGAGCAGGATATAATGACATGCTGACTTCATTATAAACCAGGGCCAAAATGTATGCGTAACAGGGTCAAGGAGGGAATATGTCCTTGGCTAGGGATGAGAGCATAGTCCCTTTGGGACCATTTCCTCCAGAATTCTATATGAGATGGCACCAGGTACTGATGTCATCTAGGAAGGCAGATAATTTAGACTTTAGGCAAAGGTTCATGAGAGTAGAGGAAAAGAGGAAAGTTGGAGTTAGTTCTTGCTAAACCAAGGATTAGAACTGGGAAGGAAAGAGAAGATAGAATGAGAAGGAAGTGGGAAATGAATATGGAGTCAAGATGCTATCCTGTAGCTGTGTCTGGATCAAACTGCTATAAACAGAAGGCTTTCCCCTCAATTATTCAGGTTTTTACCCTAGAACAGTTACGTAGGTGTTACAAGGGATAGAGTGCCAGTCAGGAAGACCTGAGTTCAAATCCCATTTCAGACACTTACTAGATATATGACCTTGGCCAAGTCACTTAATCCTGTTTGCCTCACTTTCCTAATCTGTAAAATGAGATGGAAAAGGAAATGGCAAACCACATCAGTATCTTTGCCAAGTAACCCCAAATGGAGTCATAAAGTCAGACATGACTGAAATACTGGACAATAACAACAAACCTTAGAACAGACATAAGAATTGTCAGACACAAGACCACATTGTGACTAAAACACTGCGGTGTAGCCAAACCAGATTAAAATGTAATTGGGAAATATTTAACAAAATAAAAATATAATAAAACATAGATGATGGTAATTTATAGTTTTCTAAGTCAATATGAAGCCCAACATTTCTATTTGTTTGATATAACCGGTGTAGTGGACAGAGAACTGCCCTTGGAATGAGGAAGAGCTGGGGTCAAGCCCTCCCTCTGACACATAGTGTGCAATGCTGGACAAATAAATCCCTTAACCTTTCAACACCCCAGGTATTTGTCTATGGCTAGGAGCTTCAGAAGAAGCAACGATCTCCTTTGATGGAGAGGTTTCTTCTCTGGAAGTTCCCTACTCCTTCAATGAAATGCCAGGTCATTAAGAGATGAACATGAGCTCCTATAGCCAAGGGAGGCTTAATAGACGATATAAAACCAGTTATAACTGGAAGGATTCTCTGAATTCAGATAGGCAAAAGGGAGATCAGGGAAAGAACAAAGCCCAAAGGAAGAACAAGGATAAAATTTGAAGAGTCCAGTTGAGCCCAAGCTCTCCAAAAAGAGGCTTCATTAATAAATAAAGAACTGAGACTAATCCAAGTTCATAGTCACTGGACCCATCTACTAGAACCCTACTTCCCCATGCTATTCACTTTTCAGGCATTTTCCCTTGTTCTTGGCCTGAAAGAATGTATCCTTTTTTCCAAGAAAGTAAAACTTTAGCATTAAAGTATGCACATCGAGGCCTTTTGCAAAATGTGGGACTTGAAGGGGCTTGAAGGAAATCAGGGAGAACCAGAGGCAAATTTCGAGGGGAAAAAAATGCCAGGCCCTGGAGATGGCCAGTAAAAAGGCAGCAAGTTGACATTTGGGGTATCATGGTGTTCAGCTTCCTCCTTATGAAGGTTTTAGCAGCAAATGCCTAGAAAATTTTTCTTCTAACAGATTTTTGCCCTTATCACTTTAAGTGACTCTGAGCTAATATATTCATCATTCATTCAGCAAATTTTTATTATGGCCCTAGGACCTCAGTGTCAGGGTGGACAGAGAACAAGATGCAATGTCAGATTTTCCCCCCACTGCAATAATTCTTGAAGACAAGGCAGGGAAACTCACAATTCTTACAGAGAGAGAAGAGAGAGGAATCTTAGAAGGATTAAAGTAAAAATATGATTTTTTAACCCTTACCTTTCATCCTAGAATCAAAATTGTGCGTTGATTCCAAGGCAGAAGGGCAGTAAAAGCTAAGCAATGGGGGTTAAGTGACTTGCCTAGGGTCACACGGCTGGAAGTGTCTGAGGTCAGACTGGAACCTAGGACCTCCCATTTCTAGGCCTGGCTTTCAACCCAACTGCCCTGCAATATGAATTTTGTTTGTTTCTTTGTTTGTTTGTTTCATCTAGGAAAAATATGCCATAGAACAATGGAAAGAATAATCCTTAAACCCAACCATCTGTACTCTGGTTCATTTTCCTGATGGTAAATCTCCAAAAAAAATCAAAATGGAAACTTTAAATATCCTAAATTGTAGAAAGACTTAAGAACATGATGCTTATTTAAGCTGCACAGCATGGTGAAAAGAGGGCTGACTTTGGGATCATTCTACGTAGGTTCAAGTCCAGCCTCTGTCATTTCCTAAGACATTTGGAAGTTGCACCATTTTCCTTGGACTGGGATTACTCTTCTCTAAAATAAGGCAGTGAGACCAGGTGATGACTAAGAAAGCACAAAAAAGTAGTCCACATTTCTGGAGCTCTCGAAGGTTTACAAAGTCCTTTTCAACATTATAATTCTCTGGTTATATAGTTCTAGTTAAATCAAAAGTAAAAAATAAATAAATGTGTGTGTGTGCGTGTGTGTGCGTGTGTGTGTGTGTGTGTGTGTGTGTGTGTGTGTGTGTGTGTGTGTGTGTGTGTGTGTGTAGTGGTGTTATTCAAATGGTTTTGACAGAATGGGACAAACCCAAATTCCTTTAGTCATGAAGCAGGGCTCTGGCACCCTAGCCTGGTCCAAGTTGGGGTCATGGGATCCTATATAGAGCCAAAGCAAAAAGGGACCTCAAAAGCCATGCAATTCAAAGTTTTCTCCTTATAAATGAGGAGACAGAGACCTAGGAAGTTAGGAGAATTGCCTGGGGTCATGTAGGTAGTCATCAGATAGATGTAGAATTTGAATCCAGTAGTTGGGTGGCACAGTGGATAGTGTCTGGTCTGCCTTCAGGAAGACTCATCTTCCTGAGTCCAAATCTGGCCTCAGACATGTATGACCTTGGGCAAGTCACTTAATGCTGTTTGCCTCAGTTTCCTCATCTGTAAAATGAGCCAGAGAAAGAAATGGCCAGCCACTCCAGTATCTCTGCCAAGAAAACTTCAAGTAATACTTACTAGCTGTGGGACCCTGGGAAAGCCCCTTAACACTGTTTAACTCAGTTTCTTCATCTGTAAAATGAGCTGGAGAAGAAAGTGGCAGAATCTCTGCCAAGAAAGCCTCAATGGAGGCCACGAAGATCAGACCTGGATGAAGAGGACTGAACAACACATCTCTGACTTCAGAACTAATGATTTTGCTTCCATATAGTTCAGCTCCTTCATTTTAGAGAGGAGGAATTTGAAGTCCAAAAGAGGTTGTGGCTTGCCCTGGGTAGAGAGTGCTAGAAATACAGCCCTGATACTTGGCTCAAATCCAAGGATTTTTGTTTGTTTGTTTGTTTTTTCTCTATTTTATGCTGTGCCATCAAGCTCTAAAATGATGTTTTGGCTTTTGTGAAATTTATTTTCAAAGGTTCAAAATCATGGCTGGTTCTTCATAGTCCAAGCGATGAGGGCTTCCTGCATATCCACAGCAGACCTGGGATCTTCCCATCTCCTCCTGTACCACACATCCAATACTATTGTGATTTTTTTCACACAAGTTTGAGCCCAATTATCTGGTCCAGCCACCACAGACAGTCCCATTATTTTCTGCAAAGCCAATATGGCTTTCTAAAATGGTCCAACCCCTGACGTGTTCTCAGAGACTTCAGTTTTCATGGCGACGGCGTCCGATACCAACCTCTGACCCAGTTCTTCAGCATCTCCTCTTCAGTGGCCTTTGCCAGCTGGATGCCAAGCTCCTAACCTAGCCTTCCTCATCTCACGGATGCCGAGCTCCTAACCTAGCCTTCCTCATCTCACGGATGCCGAGCTCCTAACCTAGCCTTCCTCATCTCACGGATGCCGAGCTCCTAACCTAGCCTTCCTCATCTCACGGATGCCGAGCTCCTAACCTAGCCTTCCTCATCTCACGGATGCCGAGCTCCTAACCTAGCCTTCCTCATCTCACGGATGCCGAGCTCCTAACCTAGCCTTCCTCATCTCACGGATGCCGAGCTCCTAACCTAGCCTTCCTCATCTCACGGATGCCGAGCTCCTAACCTAGCCTTCCTCATCTCACGGATGCCGAGCTCCTAACCTAGCCTTCCTCATCTCACGGATGCCGAGCTCCTAACCTAGCCTTCCTCATCTCACGGATGCCGAGCTCCTAACCTAGCCTTCCTCATCTCACGGATGCCGAGCTCCTAACCTAGCCTTCCTCATCTCACGGATGCCGAGCTCCTAACCTAGCCTTCCTCATCTCACGGATGCCGAGCTCCTAACCTAGCCTTCCTCATCTCACGGATGCCGAGCTCCTAACCTAGCCTTCCTCATCTCACGGATGCCGAGCTCCTAACCTAGCCTTCCTCATCTCACGGATGCCGAGCTCCTAACCTAGCCTTCCTCATCTCACGGATGCCGAGCTCCTAACCTAGCCTTCCTCATCTCACGGATGCCGAGCTCCTAACCTAGCCTTCCTCATCTCACGGATGCCGAGCTCCTAACCTAGCCTTCCTCATCTCACGGATGCCGAGCTCCTAACCTAGCCTTCCTCATCTCACGGATGCCGAGCTCCTAACCTAGCCTTCCTCATCTCACGGATGCCGAGCTCCTAACCTAGCCTTCCTCATCTCACGGATGCCGAGCTCCTAACCTAGCCTTCCTCATCTCACGGATGCCGAGCTCCTAACCTAGCCTTCCTCATCTCACGGATGCCGAGCTCCTAACCTAGCCTTCCTCATCTCACGGATGCCGAGCTCCTAACCTAGCCTTCCTCATCTCACGGATGCCGAGCTCCTAACCTAGCCTTCCTCATCTCACGGATGCCGAGCTCCTAACCTAGCCTTCCTCATCTCACGGATGCCGAGCTCCTAACCTAGCCTTCCTCATCTCACGGATGCCGAGCTCCTAACCTAGCCTTCCTCATCTCACGGATGCCGAGCTCCTAACCTAGCCTTCCTCATCTCACGGATGCCGAGCTCCTAACCTAGCCTTCCTCATCTCACGGATGCCGAGCTCCTAACCTAGCCTTCCTCATCTCACGGATGCCGAGCTCCTAACCTAGCCTTCCTCATCTCACGGATGCCGAGCTCCTAACCTAGCCTTCCTCATCTCACGGATGCCGAGCTCCTAACCTAGCCTTCCTCATCTCACGGATGCCGAGCTCCTAACCTAGCCTTCCTCATCTCATGGATGCCAAGCTCCTAACCTAGCCTTCCTCATCCCACAGAAAAGCACCGCCTCCCAGATCCTAGAGTTGGAATTCCAACTCTTTGACCCAAACATCCGTTACTCCACCTCTCCCTCTGCCTCGCTCACAGCCAACCTGATCTCTTTTTTCCATTGCTTAGCTCAGTCCATTTTCCTAATCTCTGTCTCCCCTGCAGCTTCCCCTGCCTGCATACCCAGGCTTCATCTTAGGATGTCCCATTTCTGGACTCCATCAGCCACTTCGCTAGAATCCTCCATGGAGTGTCTTCTGTGGTTCCCATGCTGATAAAGCTCAGTGACCTCCCTGGGCCAGTTTCTCCATCCCTGCTCCCAAACTGCTGGTCATCACTGGAGAAAGTCGCCAACTCTCACGGGTTTCACTCATTACATTTTAAGCTGCAGAACCTAAGGGAGGGCCCCACAGCTGCTTGGCAGCCCTCCTCTACGCTTATTCATGCCTGCCTCATTCCCCACAACAACTGTTCCAAGACTTTTCCTCCCCCTTCCCACGCCCAGCCAGACTTCCACTGCTGGAGCTTATGCTAGAGGATCCAGACTGAGACTCTGACTTATCTGAACTTTATATCTCTCCCCACAGGGACTGGGACGGTGCCCCGACCTAGCTAATGGCCTTGCTAACAAATGAACGATCAAATAATAATGAACAACCATTTTGGTCACCAACAAGCATGACCAAATATTTATTAAATTTTCATTTGAAAATCAAGACTAGAGATTTCTTGTGTCTTCTAGTCCTGAAAAATTAGTGGCATCATCAACTCTCTCTTTTCCTCCTTTCCTGTGAACAGGAAAAGTGAACAGCTATTCCTTTCTAATTCTAATTCTTTTCTAAAGGGAACTAGAATTGGAATTCCAACTCAAGTCAGTAAGCATTTATTAAATGCCTTCTGTATGCTGCGCACTTAGCTAAGCTCTAGGACAACAGAGACAGTCACTAAATATTCCTTTCCTAAATAGTTCTGATAGTCTAGTAGCTCAAATATCACCAACCTGTGCCCTAATCCTATCTCTTTCTCCCCTTCAGGATGGAAATATCCCTTTAATATCTCAAAGGAGGCACGTACAAGAATCCAATTGGCTCTTTCTTCTCCCTAAAACCTACTCCTTCTATTTTCATTATTTCTGCCAGTGCTACTCCTGACTTGCCTCTCTCTCACCTCTCACATTTGTCCAGTGGAATTAAGCAAAACAAGCCTACTCCCTCTTACACATTATTGGCTTTCAAATATTTGGACACAGCAATCATATGCTCCTTTTAGCCCTCTCTTCTCCAGAATAAATATCAGCAGTTCATAAGCTCATGGATATAATGAAAATAGTTAATATTTCTATAGCACTTCAGAGTTTGCAGAATACTTTACAAATATTATTTCATTTGATCTTTATAATAACTCTGGAAGGTAGTTTTGGGGGATTTTTTTCAGAAGAGGAAACAAAGGCATAGAGGGATAAAGTGATTTTCCTCGTAGGATTCAAACTCAGGTCTGACCTCAAGTTTAGTACTCTGTGAGTCTGTCATAAGCCAGATGCTGAACAGCACACTTAGCCAGTCAAGTACCTCAGTTTAGATTTGGAGGGGAATAACACAGTGGCAAACTAAAGTAGGTTTCTTTGGCTGGGAGGGACTCTCAGAGGAGGGATGAAATAGTCACTGAGGATACAGCCCATTCAGTGGAATGCAGTTCTCCTCTGCTGCTGCTGCTGCTGCTGCTGCTGCTGCTTATGTTACAAGTCTATAATCTGACCCTGGAGGAAAGAACTCCGGCACTTCTGTCTCTGCTGTTGTCATACTCAGGAACTAGCCATCTGCATCAGCAGCCAAAACCTTAGTCTAATGATAATGATAATTACAGCTTCTGTTAACAAAGCACCTACTAGGTGCCAGGCACTACACTAAATATCCTCTCATTTGTTTTTTTTTCACAGCAATCCAGGGAGATAGGTGCTATCATTATCCTGATTTTATATGTGAGGAAATTGAGGCTGGGAAAGGTCAAGTGACTTGCTCAAGATCACAAAAGTAATAAGTAGCAGGGTCAGGATTTGAATTCAGATCCTCTGACCCAAGTTCAGCTCTCACATCATGGTCCCATTTTCTTCACCTGACCTCCCTTGCCATAGTTACAAGACCCTTCATTGTACTTGTCACCCATTGAATGCACCAAATCTATTTCTCAGTATTTAAGATAATTGGATTAAGGGTGGGAATGGACTCATTTCCTTCTGAATCCTCCATTTCAGAGGAGATCAACCCAAGGGATGACCTTCCCAAACTCCCACAGCTAGTACAAAGTAGAACTTCGGTTCCAGTCAAGACATTTCAAGTCTAAATCCATTCATTCCATAGGGAAGACCTCCAGCTGGAATATTTCCACCTATTTATCTTTTGCAATAATGGAAGTTGCCTTTGGCGAACATGGAAGCACCTTAATAGATATTGGGTAGAGAGGTCACTACCTAATGAGTGATGAAGAATGCAACCCAACCCTTTATTATTATTAAGCTATGGAGTAATAATTTTTTTTTTATTTTTTATATTTTAATTGAAAATTGTTATTTAATTAATTTAGAATATTTTCCATGGTTCCATGATTCATGTTCTTTCCCTCCCCTTCTTTCACCTACCTCCTGTAGCCAACAAGCAATTCCACTGGGTTTAACATGTGTCATTGATCAAGACCTATTTTCATATAATTAATATTTGCACTGGTGATCATTTAGAGTTTACATCCCCAGTCATATCACCATCCACCCATGTGATCAAGCAGTTGTTTTTCTTCTGTGTTTCTATGAAGCAATAATTTTTTTAAAAAATCTTGATATCCAAGACTACTTGAAGCTTTAAGACAGACACATGATTTCAGTGATCAGTGTGTGTATGTGTGCATGCATGTGTGTTGTGAGAGTTGTGTGTGTGTGTGTGTGTGTGTGTGTGTGTGTGTGTGTGTGTGTGTTCAGCAGCAAAGGAGAGAAAAATCTCATGCCTCTCAATGGAGAAAACAGTTTGATTTCCCACTGCAATCTGTGAAATATTCGTGCTACTATGATCTGTTTTTTAGTATCTAAGGAAATATATTTATTTTGTGATCCCTGCTAATTATTTAATGAAATATTAAATAGGTGTCAACTTTGGGGAACCTCAGGATGTATTGTTGCAGGAGGCAAATATTGACCAGCATTTCTACCTTGGTCAAAGATTAGCTCTAAATCATTGCTTGCAAATTTATGGTCCAACAGGAATTCAATGGAAGTCTTTTCTGCTAGGTGCTGCTTGAGGGTATTTCTAGGAATCTTAAACCCTGAGGTTACCTTGAGCTCAACCTGAACTGGTATCATTGATCCACAGGTGACAGCAGGTTGAATCTTCCACTGTTTGTGCCACATTCTCAGGAATGTCTTGAGTTAATGACAGCTTCTTAGTCTCCGGTCTCAGAGACTTTGGGAAATCCTATCTGGAAGACACTACTTCCCTACTGAAGTTTGGTGATAATCATAGAGCAATGGACTAGGAGTTAGGAAGATGTAAGTTCAAAGCCCCCCTCAGACACTTATAGTTGTGTGGCTCTGGGTAAATTAATTAAACTCTGTGCCTCAATTTCCTCATATGAACTAGACTCAATTGTCTCTAGGTTCTCTTCCATCTCTGAAATGGATTCCATGTAAAATATTGAGCTAAAAAGCCAAAGAATGTGATTCAGTCACATTTGTTGTTCAGTTGTCTCAGGCCTGTCTGATTCCTCATGGTTCCATTTGGGCTTTTCTTGGCAAATATAGAGGAGTGGTTTACCATTTCCTTCTCCAGCTTGTTTTATAGGTGAGGAACTGAGGTGAGCAGGGTTAAGTGACTTATCCAAGGTCACACAGTTAATAAATATCAGAGGTCAGATCTGAATTCAGGAAGATGAGTCTTCCTGACTTCAGGCCTGGTATTCTATACACTCCACCAGCTAGCAGCCCAAACTAGTCATATAAAAATCACCAGAATATGACTCAATAGAAAAAAACTTCAAAGGAATTTAATTTTTTAATTAAATCTTTACTAAACTCCTCCTTGAGGGTAGGGATAATACTTTATCTATTTTTTTTATCTTCCCCTAGTTAATTAATTAATATTTGGCTGTGATCATTTCCTTTTGAAGAGGTATCTGCCTCTTTTTTTTTTTTTTCATGAGAGATTAGATATAAGGGATGATGGAATAACATCGTGGAAATCCAGGAATCCAAAGAGGAAATGATGGTGGAGTGCATTTGAGTGAAGATAAAAATAGGAAGAAACTGGCCTGATATTGAGGTGAAAGTTGATCACACCACTCAAACAACTGAAGAAAATGGATGCTCAGTCTCCCGCACACGTAACAAAGCTGGCAGGGAGTTCAGATATAGTTGTAATGGAACACTCCCAACGTGTGTAAAATGACTCCCAGCACAAAAGCATTACCCATAGGGGATTCTTTCAGGGAAGGAAGTCAAAATCAATAGAATCATCAAATCAAAAATATCAGGTTATGGCACCCAGTAAAAAAAAAAAACATTATTTACCATCATATTGAGAAATGTCTCATCCTGGCTCAGAAAATGTCCAAACTTACCACGCTCTTTTGGTCCACTTACTTTTAGAAAAATGAGGCTCGCCTTTCTCAGCCACAGCATTCGGAAGAAGGAAGGATGAATTCTTGTCAATTGTTCGAATACATTGGCAAGGTCCAAGGTTAATTTATTTTTCTGGAGACGTAAGAATCTGATCGAGAGAGTTTCAAAGGAAATGATGGGCAATTTTACCATTGCCCAGATATAACTTCAGCTCAGATATAACAAATAGTAGCAGGTGAGACATGGGAAGAATGGCAGTCAATTACTGGACCCATTTTAAAATCAGGGAGACCTCTGCATTTTCCAGAAGCCTAATCTGAGTAGATCCCTCTGCAAACATTCAGATGGGTATAGGCCTGGCGGGCACGGTATTATACTGCCGTGTATTATTATGTGGGAAGTGAGCTTTTTAAAACAGCTGTTCAGTTAGTTATAAGTAGGTTAATGCACAGAGAAGAAGAGAGACCCTCCCAAAGGGCTATCCGTTTAAGCTAACTTGTGGACTGTGACAAGAATGCCATTAAAGGACTATAGTCTACTTCTTTGGACTTTAGGACAGGAGTTCATGTCCAGGCTTTGAGAGAAAAGCACGTAGCTTCTGTCCATGTGAACTGTGTGGATTGTAGAGACTCCCTATAAAAAATAAAGCGTCTACTTCAGACAAAGCCCTTAGTTCTTTAGGAGTCCCCCTCCAAACACACAAACAAGAAACTAGACTTCCCTGACCATCATCCCTTTTCAGGATGGAATCCAGACTTCCTCTATCCTCTGTGCATTTTTGTTTCTCCCTCTTCTTCCCCTTTTTCAGCATCCATTTTATATGTTCTCTTCCTCCAGGTAGAACTTAAACTTTTTGAGGGCAGGGACTGTCTTTCTTTCTACTTGTATTACATTCCCAGTATTTAAGATATGGCCCCAACAAGTACTAAATAAATACTTGAAAACTGACTGACTGACCTTATTTTTAAAAAAAGGAATGAAATTTGGGGTTGTAACAAGTTTCTAAATGCAAAATGTTCCACTCTGTCAATAGTTCAGTATCACCAGGAGCAAAGATGGGACAATGACATAGGTCTTGAGAAGGTGTCCTGCTATAATGAAAAGAACATTAGCTCTGGAATGAGAAAGCTCCAGTTCAAATCCCTCCTTTGATCACTTGGGTAACCAGCAAGTCATTTGTGTTCTCTGGGTTTCATTTTCCTTATCTGTAAAAAGAAAGGAACAGGGCTTCTGGTTAAGATGGCAGCATGAAATGTCATAAAGGAGCCCGATTCTCCCACATATACTCCATCAAAGATCTAACTGTTGGTTGAATAATGATTGAGAAACTCAGGAGACAATTAACGTCTTCATCCAGTGAGGAATTAAAAAAAAACATAATAAAAGTCAAACAAAAAAGATAACTAGAACCTCACAGTATCCCTCTGACAGAAAAGCCAATGCACATAAAAGTAAATAAGTAAAAAAATACCTAGTGTATAAGTTTCGTAAAATCTAAGGTTTAAATTTTGGGGGTGAGAAATTTCAGCAAAAGAAGTACTCTAACATCCTGAATCAAGAAAGTAGATCCTTTGGAGAAGGTGCCATAAAGAAACCTGAGGAAACCATACACTGAATCAAAAGATCCAGAATGAACTTTGGGATATCATGAACTGAACTGAAGGGGGTTGAACATATTAATTCTGAATGTAAACTCTTATGCTAAAGGGGACTGCCCCTATTTGGCTTTTTATCAATGCGCCTACTAAACACTGGTTTTGCTCTCTTACTCTTTTATTTCCCTCTTATCTCCAACTATTGTAATTTCCCTTTAGAAATTGCAATATGATATGCACCTTTAGCTAGAAGATCATTAGAGCTGAACATTTTAAATGATTCATTGGGTAGACTAGGCATGTAAATCTGGAAGATTTCAACATGCTCATCTCCCAATAGAATCACAGGGGGATTATGAAAGGGAATTTTTTTATTCCCTTTGTCTATTTTAAGTTAATCAATTAAGAATCTAAAGTACCCCTACTCAATATTTAGTAAATCACTAACAAAGAAATTTCACACCCTAAAAGGCCACAGGCACTCCACCCCACCCCCAGGCAGTGCTAAGCAAATTGAAAGGCTGTGATTGATTCCTGAGATGTGAGGAGAACTGATAGTTGGAGAAAACTGTATATAAGTGGGAGCCTAAGAGAGAATCAGGGTTTTCATTCTAGCTCTTGATTCATGATTCTTGGTGGCCTTTAGCCTAGGGAGTGTGAGCTCTGGTGGGATTCTTGGCAGTCTTGGCTTTGTGCATGCTTAAGCTTCTTGGTGTTTTTTGCATCATCTTTGACTCTTCGGATTTCAGCTTCCTGATGTGGACTTCGGATTCTGGTGAGATTCTCATTTGGACTCACCTTTTTCAGTCTGAAGGCTCTAGTTTTAGGACTTAGGGAATTTTTAGCTAGATGATAATTTTCTTCCTCCTTCCTATATTTCCCACTTTAATATCTCTATCTTGATATAAATAAAGCTCCTAATCAGCTCCGTGACTTAAGGGTTAATTTTATAAATGATGACCACAACAATTATTTTTTAACCATTATTTTTTTTGTCAATCCAAATTTTTAACTATTACATTTGGCCACCCAATTTTAATTATTACACTATGATGACCAAAGAGGGTCCAGGGGTACCTGAAAAAGGCAACACTATACTCCCAGGAGTACAGGAAGCCCAGAGTGATCTACCTTGGTAGCTTCAAGAGAATTGGAAACCCACAGTGCTCTGACCACAGTTATGGTGCCCAAAGCCAACAATGCTTAGACTAAGATACCCCATAGGGGGAAACGCTCTGACAGGAGATGCTCAAGAGAGCTCTGAAGACCACAGTGCTCAATCACTGGGTAATTAGGAAGCTGAGGGTGCTTTGACAGTTAATTTCCTAAAGGAACACATAGAATAGGCATTTTGACCAGATTATCCCTGGAGGAGCAGAAATCTACAGCACTGTGTGGTTTGAGAGGGCTCAGTAGACCACAGCACTCTGATGCCAATGAGAACCACATAGCCTCACACACACACACCAAGGGAGATGAAAGTCAGTTACAGAATCCCAATAAATTGAGAAGAGGGACCAAACAGGTTCTGTTCACCCAATCCAAGAGTATGAGAGATGGGTAGAGACTGGTCATAGGATAAAATAGGAACCAAGGTTGGAAATATGAATAAAAAGAAGAAAACACCAGACACTATGATAAAATGTAATGAGTCAAGGGACATCTAGGAGGTAAACTTAGAGAAAAAAATGAAAATCTCTAAGCAGAGCCTCAGAGAAGGCCCAGCCAAAAGGAATAGAATAATACCTAGGAGGAAATAAAGGAAGATATAATAAAGAGATAATAAAGAAATTATCAATTAAATATAAACTCTGGAGGAGAGAATTGGAAAGGGGGAATTTAAGAAACAACAGTCTCTCAGAGGAACATGATCAAACAAAAAAGTCATTTTAAGAAATTATAAAAGGCAGTAGAAAAGAACTATTCAGGGGATGCTGATCAGTTTGGGAATGAATAAAAAATTGTGGTATATGATTGTGATAGAATACTACTATACCATACAAAATGATGAACAGACTAATTAAAAAAAACTATACAAGATAATAAACAAGTGAAATGAGTAGAAGTAGGAGAACATTATATACAGGCTCAGAATTAATACTGAAAGAATAAACTGGAAATTACCTCCAAAAATGAATAGAAATGTGAAACATAAAAGATATAATTTATCTGTATATGGTGATCTCCCTGATGATATCTTTTTTGATGCAGGGAGGGTAGGGAGGAACTAGTACACTTGTAGACATGATTTATTATGTAGATATGAAGAAAAGTAAGCTGAATATATAGGAGATTTGTGATTTCACTTGCATGTTATCATCTTTTTCTTTGTATATAGAATACTTGTTTTGTTTGGTTTTGTAAAATTTGGGAAAACTAATTAAATTTTAAAAATAAATGACACTATTAAAACTAAATCATAAAAACACATTTTCTGGAAGCACTGGAACCAAAAGGCAAAGTGATGACAGAATCTATAAGTCACCATATGATAGGAATCATAAGCAATACATTCCAAGAATTGTGATCTCTAAGTTCTAGATCTCCCCAACCACATAAAAAATATGTTTTATGGAATCCAAGTTAAAATCACGCAGGTCTGACTACGCAGCAAATATCAGACAAAGAAAAGAATAGGAATTGAAGAATGAGGAGAAAAAAAACATTGAAAGGCAAAATAAAATGGCTTATATATATAATAATGTATGAAAACCTGAACACCATAATGCTGGTTGAAATAGGTTTTTAATGAAATGAATGCCTTGTAGATATTCATGTTAAGAAAATCTCATTTGATCAGAGCCTTTTAAAAGTTAGTTTTCTTGGATAATTTCCTGTAGAATGATGTCCAGACTCTTTCTTTTGTCATGACCCTCTTGTAGTCCAATATTCTTAAATTGTCTTTCCTGGATATGTTTTCAAGGTCTGATGTTTTGTCAGTGAGGAGTTTCATATTTTCCTCAAATTTTTCATTTTTTCTATTTTGCTTTATACATTATTGATGCCTTGTGAAGTCATTTGCTTCTAGTTGTAGGATTCTAGTTTTTAAAGACTGAATTTCATCCCTGGTTTTTTGGTCATCACTTTCCTTCTGGTCTGATTTTTTTGTAGGTCATCTTTCATCTTCTTTGCCTCATTTTCAAGTTGGTTAATTTTGGTTTCCAAAACACCATTTTCTGTTTCTAGATGATTCATTTTGCTTTTTAAGTTCTTTTCCCAGTTGTCTTCAGCATCTCATAATTGTTTTTTGAATTGTATTTTGAGTTGTTCAAAAACTTGTGTCCAATTCTCTGGAGTTTTTGTGTTTTTGCTTGGTGTTCCTTGGTCCTCCTCTGTACTATTTGCTCTTTGTTCATTATCCAAATATAAGATGTTGTTGTAATTTCTTTTTTCTTTTTCTGTTGTTTACTCGTATTTTTTTCTCCTTTAGCCCCTGTAATTGCCTGTAATCTTGCTCCTCTGATTATGTGCTGGATCTGTGGGTTTGGGCTCTTCTGATTGATCAGGTTAGGCTGATGGTATTGATGAGCCCTGAGGTCAGATCTTCCCCAGCTGGCAGCAGAAGCTGAAAAGGAGCTGGATTTCCCACCCTGTTATCTGGGCTGTAGCCTGTAGTGGTTGAAGCCTTCACCATTGGAGCTTAGTCAGAGAGGCTCTCAGAGCAGTCTATGGGGGGAGGAGTGTTGGAGCTTGAGCTTCCCTGCCTTTTGAAGGGTTCTTATCTGCCCTATTGATAAGATTAAGCCAGGGAAGAGTTGATCTGCAGAGGTGGGTTTAGCTATCTCCAGATTTTAAAAAAGAAGATACTTAACTCTTCCTTTATAGTGAAGCTAGAATTATAAGCTACAATCTATTTTTAGATTTTAACTAAAAAAAAGGTGTTAAGTAACTTCAAAAGGTGAACTTAACAAAAGAGGTGTTAAGTAATCCAAAAAGATAAAATCTAACCAAAGAAGGTGAGAACTAAAGAATGGGCAGTCCTGGAGAAAAGCATCTGCTGTGATGGGTAGATGTGAAAATTTAGAGGTGGTGACACAAGAGAAAAAGGTCTTTAAAAAGAGGACTAAAAGTCCAGAAGACAGACAGTCAGTCACCCGGGCTTGTAGTACAGGATCAGTCACTCAGAGCTGAAGGGAAGACTGACTTTCAGAGATTGGGAGACATTCAGAAATTTGGACATTTGGAAACTGACTCAGGGAAGTGACCAGAATATAGACACCCAGACTTCTTTTAGACTGTTACTGTTGGTGAGTGAAAAGCTGACTTAGTGACCCTGCCTTTCTGGAGGCATGAAGCCTCCAGGAAAGGCTCAACTTCTTGAGACTTTCTTCCCCTGGCTGGGACTTAGGATTTCTGACTGATATCAGAAGAAGCCAGAGTTTTCGAGTTCTCTCTCTCTCTCTCTCTCTCTCTCTCTCTCTCTCTCTCTCTCTCTCTCTCTCTCTCTCTCTCTCTCTCTCTCTCTCTCTCTCTCTCTCTCTCTCTCTCTCTCTCTCTCTCTCCTTAATATCTTCCTTCTAGTATAAATATTGTAAATAAACTACCATAAATTCCATTTAGTTTAGTAATTCATTTTGGGATTTAGAATTAAATCCCTGGAAACCACTTAATAATTAATATATTACAGAGTCCAACCACAATTAATTTTAACAGCCCTAAGGCCAAAACCTTGAGAAGGTGGGGCAAGATGGAGTGTCTTGGCTACAACTAGGCTACCTTTTCTGCACTTCTCCTCCAACTGACTGTGTTCAATGCCCTGAACCTGGCACAGCTGTGCCTTCCAGACTAGCACCCTTGCCTGATCAGAGATTCCAGCCACCACTGGAGACTCAGCACTCTAGGTGGCAGAGGAGTTCTGGGACCTTCCTTCTTCCTTCCCATTAAACCCAAGTGTTCAAGAATTCAGGGTTTCTTGGCAGGGCATACCTTTTAAGTTGAATCCAGCAGGAGGGTTACCTAGCTCTGTCTTGTTGATAGATTTGGTTTTCTGTCCCCTCAAAGTACTGTGTTTTTGATTGATGTTGAAGGGTTTTCAGAGGTCTGGACTTTTTCTGCATCTAAGCCGCCATCTTGACTCTTGACCCACCCACCCCCTTCAAAAGTTAGAAGCAAAGAAGATAGGGAAATTTTACATAGAAAAAGATAGTTGATAACCTTCTGGAGGTTTCTTAATATGATTATTTTTTAATTTTTTGGCTGGAAGAAATTTAAGAAAAACAGTTTTGAATTGGAATTGGAATTGGAATTGGAAGAAGCAGTTAACACAGGCGGTGACAGAACTGGGATCTCAAATTAGGTAGCCAAACTAAAATGATAGGTAAAATCTATTATGATAATTTGAGGGTGGGATGAGGATCTGATTTGTAATTTTCTTGGATTGATGTGTCAGGTTCTGAGTTACCACATTTTATGAAGTACAATGAATGGCAAGCTAGATATGATCCAAAAAGAGAATAATGAAAATGGCAAAGAGATTGAAACCATGATATACAAAGCATGAGTTAGTAGGAATAAGGAGGTTTAGCCTAGAGAAGACTTTATGAAGATATGACTAATTTTGGAAAGTGTGATGAGTTCTATGGAATAAGTAAGAGTCTTGCTTTCCAGGCCCTAGAGGGAAGAAAAAAGATAAAGTGATTAGAACTATATTTCATCTCATGATGTGGAAGAATTTTCTAATGATTAGAAATCCCCTAAATTGGAATGAACTTCCTCAACAGGTAATGAATTCCTTGAAATTGATGATGTTCTGGTAAATGGTAGACAATCACTAAAAATGAATGTTTTTAGGGAGAGGATGTGTGAATCAACTGGAAGACCTTCAAAATATTTGTCTATAATTAGATTCTATGTTTCTACTATTTCACAGACTAATGGGGGCTTTAGGGAGCCACTTAGAGTTGTTTTTGAAAAGTTTCTCCACCCTTTTAAGCCTTATAATATCCTTGAGAAAGTAGAGCAGATTTTGGCAACAAAGTAATAGAATTTCCTTTCTTTGAGATTCCCAGGTGAATAATATCCTTTTTGGTAGGATTTCAGGACTCATATCTCCACCCCATTCCTATCCTCCTCCTCTTTGGAATCTGCTCAAGACCTAAAATTATTGTAATTTATCTCTGGCTACATATAGCCAGAGGCCTCTTAGTTCATACCAGAAATGACAAAAATTCAGTCAAATTATTTTGGCTGAAAAACTATGAAATTGATCAAAGCTGAAAATGAACATGTAGGAGGTGGGAGGAGCCATTTCACGTAGTTCTCTTCTTTCTTTTTTCTTTTCAAATAATTGAAAGCCATCAAGGAGGTGCAACAACTGTAGACATTTTTTTTTACTATCTCGTATTCATTGTTCTTCAGAGAGACCTGTTCAGCTGTCTAAATAGCTTTTTAGGAACTTTAAATGTACTGCACCTATTTAGAGTTTCAGGATTTACATCAATTTTGTAAAGAATATCTTTAATCCTCTGCAAAAAAAAATTAAATTGATGTAAGGAGCAATTAGAAAATGTATGGTATCTCCTTTAAAGACATTTCAGTGTAATGGAGATTGATCTGGGAATACCCTGAGTTATCTTATTCATTTGTTACTGGTGACTGAGAATGTTGGAGGAACTATTTTTCCCCATGGCTTACAGTAGTGCTCTGAGACATCAATTCAACTGTAGCCACACTCTATTCCCTTTGTTCTTTCAAAGTGATATGCATCAGTGAGGGAAGAGATTTTCCTCAAATCAAAGAGCAGAAAGATTGCAGGAGGCAGAAGGAATATATGCCGAGCTGTCTATGTGTTCAACTGACCCTTTGAGGTCAGACCCTAAGGATAAGATTCAGATTTAGTTGAGGTAAGAGTTCCTTGGTGGTGAGGGAGAATAAGGCTGAGGAATGGACGACAGACACTCCATTTGACATCCTATTTCTGACAAGCCTAGATAAATGGTATCAAACAGAAATAGAAATTGGTCTACTGAGCCCTGCAGGCTGAAGGTTGACTTAGAAAATGACCCACTAAAAGTATGTTTATGGTCTTTTTATTTATTTTGTTCAATATTTCCCAATTACATTTTAATCTATTCGTGGTGACACTTGGGAGCGATGCAGGCGCTGAGTCTTTGGCACCTCTGTTATATACTGTGATCAAATCAATCCAATCGATTGTATCAAGACAAACCATTAGACCGTGATCAAATGAGATATTTGTAAAGTACGCAGAGCAGATGATGTATAAATTCTTCTTCCCTTCCCCCTTCCCCATCCCTGAGAGCAAGGACTATCACTTTGCCTTTGTATCCCCAGCACTTTGCCCAGTGCCTGACACATAGAAGGCACTTCATAATTATTTATTGATTGACTTCTGAATGATTATTGTTCCATTATAGGGGGGAAATAGAGTTGAAACATTTGGGAGTTTCTGCATAGAGGGAAACGTTAGGGATCATCTTGCTCAAACTTCTCATTATAGAGTTGAAAGTACTTAGGGCCAGAAAATTAAGTTATTTCCCCAAGGTCACATAGATAGTAAAGAAGATTCCACCTCAGGACCTTTGACTTTAGGTCTAGCCTTCTTGTACCACATTACCCCTTATCCTTCCATGGATTATAATTTCTGTGTTAATGTAGGTTAAACTACTCTGACTCTAATACTCTCAGCTAATTTTTTTTCCAATGCTAAGCTGATATCACCAAATACGTCAGGTTGCCAACAGAGAGCATCATGTATTTTGAACATCCTGGAAGGAGATTAACCTCTCCTCAATTTCTTTAAATTTCCCCTCTAAGGTCCCACCTATCCAGATTAATTCTTCATTGTTTCCAATTGGCAGTAGTGAAGAGAGTCTAATCATACAAGACAGGACCACCATATTAGCCACAGAATCCAAGGATTCCATTTTAAATTAATCTCTTTTCTTATTTAAAAAAAAAAAACCCTTACCTTCCATCTTGGAGTCAATACTGTGTATTGGCTCCAAGGCAGAAAAGTGGTAAGAGCTAGACAATGGGGGTCAAATGACTTGCCCAGGGTCACACAGCTGGGAAGTTTCTGAGGCCAGATTTGAACCTAGGACCTCCCATTTCTAGGCCTGGTTCTCAATCCACTGAGCCACCCAGCTACCCCCTAGTCCCTATTCTTAAACATGTTCTACTAATATTATTGGCATAGCAAATTTCCTCTGCATAATGAGAGATAATAAACATAAGAGAAAAATAGGAATATGGATTAAGGTGAAACGTTTCCCATTTTAACTTCCCTGTTAGATTTGTTTCCTGTTTCATAAGTCATAGAATCATAGATTTCAAGTTGGAAAGGACCTTAGAAGTCATATTAGTACAACCCATCATTTTGCAATTGAGGATGGTCTAACTCCACATATTACACTCAGATTTTGAAAACAGACTTTTCCTTCAAAGAACCACAAAATGTCAAGAGTTGAAAATGGACATCTGGTAAAAGATTTACCTGAAAAAAATTCCCTTTATGCCACTGCCAATATGTGAACATCTAGCCTCTTTTTGAAGACCTCCCAGGAGTGTTTTTATTATAATGTTATCCTACTTTATTCTTTGTAGACCAAGGATTTTAACCTTTTTGGTGTGACTCATGGGCCCTTTTAGAAGTCTTGTGAAGCCTCTGGGCTTTTTGTTAGAAAAAAATGTTTTTAAATTTGTAATTGAAGGAAATGCTAAATCTCAGCCAGAATGAAATTAAAATAAAGATGTATTTTTCCCTATCCAAGTTCACAGATCTCCAGAAATCCATTTATCCATTTGTAGGACTCCTGAGGGTCCATGAAGATTGGTTTGGAATTCTGTGCCAGTCCTACTCTCTAAATTCCTTTCCCATGAACCCCCAATATGTAAAGGTATATATATATATATATATATATATATATATATATATATATATATATATGTGTGTGTGTGTGTGTGTGTGTATGCTATATATTAAATATATATATATATAATATACTAACACATTCATAATAAAAGATATAAAACAGAAATGTAAAAGGGCAAAACAAAAATAAGCAATGTTTAAAATGTTTATTTTAACTTACTAATGTTACAAAACTGCTTTTTGCTCTTTCTCAATATGTTAGTAATACTAGGACGGGCTACATGATTAAATATTTTGTTCAAAAATGTTTAGGGAAATGTATTGAAAAATCATATATTCTGGAGAAAATAGGAAAGACTTTAAATAACAATTTGTTTTGATAATTACTTATTTAGTTAATTTGATTAATGTAGCCAGACAAGTAGGTAAATATTTTTAGATATTTGTAAGAATTGAAAGTTATACAATTCAAGTCAAATAACATCAAAACAATCAACGAAGATAACTATTCCTTATGACTCATGTTTCTCTGTGTGTGAGATTTTTGCCACACAAAATAAAAAACAGTAAGTAAAATGAAATATGAATTGTCTCTGAATTCACTTCAGGTTTTCAATATAAATCCATTCATCTTTCTTTGCATAACTGCTAAATGGATAGACTCATAGTTTAATCTCCTATTCTTGTCAGTATATTTTATTTTCAGTTTTGTATGAGTGGGAAGAACAGTAAAATGGACAGTTTAGCTGAGTGACATAATGCATGAAGGAGAGTAGATATGTACAATAACATAGAAAGATAATTTGGGGCAAGGTTGTAAATACCAAACAGAAAAGTTTATATTTGATCCTATGTATATTTATCTGTATATCTAGCTATCTAGCTACATAACATCTAGGTGATCCAGTGAATAAAGTACTAGGCTTGGAATCAGGAAGGTTCATCTTCATGAGTTCAAAACTGACCTTAGATACTTACTATTTGTGTAACTAGCAAGTCACTTAACATTCCTAGCCTCTGTTCATCATCTGTAAAATGAGCAAGAGAAGAAAACTGCAGACCATTCCAGTATCTTTCCTGGAAAAATGCTGGGGGCCTTTCTTATATCTCGGGGGAGGGGGCTTACCTCGTCAGAAATTCCTCAGCCAGGCACCAGGGTTTCGAAAACCATCCTGCAGTCTCTTGAAGCTGAGGGTTGCTTCTGGCTAGGTGTGGCGACTTAGGCAAAATGATGAATGGGACACAGCTTTCTTATTCAACCAGCAGCACAGGTTTCACAGGAAAAACTACTCCTTTTTGGCTGAGGCTTGGCTTTATTTTATACCCTCATGGTCACACATCTACTTGGCACACAGTTTCATTCTCAACATACATGTTTCCATAGATCCTAACAACAGATACAAAGCCTAAGGATATAGTCAAGAAAACATTATTGCTAAGTGCGGGGTCAGAGGGTAGAATCAACATGACCCAAATTTAGGTTGGGGAATTCTGAACACAGATTTGACAGAATTTTTATGCCTAGAAAAGAGGGTCCTATATAAGTGGGTCCATAAGAATCCTTAGGTTTAATTCTGTAAGTGGGATCTCCTGGTGATTTTCTAGGGGAACAGAATGGGACATCTGCGTTAACTTTGCAAGCATATTGCTCTCATTCATTTCTCCTCAGGCTAAGTAAGAGCAATTCCAATAATAAGGGGATGTTAGTGAGAGAAGTCACACAGAAGGGGAATGAGTGGATGTCTCCATCCTTCCTAGGAGCCACTTTGTGACCTCCTGGTTTCCACGAGTGACCATGTCAAAACATCATGGCTTGATGGTCCTCAGCATAAAAACCCTAAAATAGGTCAAAGAGAGTCAGACAATATTGAAGAACCATAGCATGGAGTTATCTTAAAGGTTCATAGAGTAGAACTTTTTGAAGCAATTTTTGAGAAAGATATTACCAGTGACTTGGATCAGGAAAACAAATCTTCTGTAGAAAATTCTATATCATCTGGAATCATCATGATTCCAGACAAACTAAAAAGATGACAACCACAGAAGATACTTCAATAAATCAGGCACTATAGCATGATACTCTGAGTGAACCTTTGGATATAATGAAATGAATTGTAAGGGTTTGGGGGCATCCATCCTTCTTGGTCTTCCCCATGCCCCTATATTTTATTTTAATTAAAAAACCCTTGCCCCATCCCCAAAAAGGGGAATGTTCCCTAATAACACCTTGTAATGCATCTATAAATCAGTTGTAATATATTAAGAAATACCCAAATATAGTTAGACTCTCCACAAAATGTATAATACTTTGGGGCCCTTACTTTTCCTGGTGAGAAAGACACACTTGGAGTGGAGCCTGCTGGAGTTGAGATTGATAAAAGAACCTGCTGATTGAACTGACAAAATGGTGAGTGTAATGGCTGACTTCCTTCCTTGCCCTTTCTGGAGGCATGAGCCTCGGGAAAGGCCCATCACCTTGAGACTCCTTTCCCCTGGCTAAGGTCTTAGAATTTCTACATGGCTCAGAGGAAGCCAGAGCTCTCCCTCTCTCTCTCTCCCCTTTTCACTCTTCTTTAATATCTTCCCTCTATTGTAAATAATCTACCATAAATTCCATTTGATTTTAGTAATTCATTTTTGGGATTTAGACATTAAATCCCTAGTGACCAATTAAATATTCAGTCCAATCATAAAAATTAACAGGACATCACAAAGAGCATAAATTGGAGTATAGAGAAGAAGTGGGACTTTTCCCTTGGAATTCCAGGATCAGTAGTTGTGTTGTTGGGCCAGCTCTGGCCCAAAAAAAAAGCATCTGGCTACACATGGCTGGTGTATTCTCTTTCTCTGGCCTGCTTTTTTCTATTTCATAATTATCAATTAAGATATAGTCTCCAAAGAATTTTAATCATAACAACAACCAGCAAGTATCTATTGATATACATACATATATATATGCAATATATGTACCTCCCCCTCTACTCACTCTCTTTTCTCAGTGAGAGAAATAGATAGAATAAATTAGATCAATCGATAGATTAGATAGATAGATAGATAGATAGATAGATAGATAGATAGATAGATCGATAGATAGATAGATAGATAAAGAGAGATAGACAGAGAGACAGAGACAGAGAAACAGACAGAAACAGAGAGATAGAGAAACAGAGAGACAGAGACAGAGATAGATAGATAGAAAGATAGATAGATAGATAGATAGATAGATAGATAGATAGATAGATAGATAGATAGACAGACAGATGGATAGATGTATGAACAAGTGGATAGATAGACAGATAGAGAGATAGAGAGAGAGAGAGATAAATAGATAGATAAACAGACAGATGGATGGATAAACAGATCAAGCAAGCAAGCTTAGTCCCTATGTGTATCCTTGGACAATTTCTTAACTTTTCTGGGCTCCAGTTTTTGAATCTTTAAAAATAGGTACTAGTACTGGATGGAATGGTCCCTAAGTTCGCTCTCAGTACTACATCTGTCACATGTCCTTGAGCATCCCTATTTCCCAGATCTCATTTTTAACCTCTGATAATGAATTATATTTTTATCAACACAGCCTCTTATAGCCAAATCATTCTCTTTTTATGCAGAGATATGGCTGGAAATCAATGTGCCCGAATGAAGGAATGAATAATGAAGTTATTAGAAGTGGGAATGACTACACAATGCTTGCTAGCTAGAGTTTGGTAATACTAGCTGCCCCTGCTTAAGCTTTACACTGATAAAAAGTTGTTCCTAAGAGCCTTCCAGAGTCTGTCAAAATGAGAAAAACTATTTTTAGGCAGCAGTGAGATTGTGTTTGTCACCATGCATGGGTGTTTATATGTGTCTCTTTCTCTTTGATCTTTCCATTTCCTCATGTAGAAAATGCCTCAACCTTCCACTAATGATGATAAAAATTTATTTTAAAATCTATAACACGATGTGACTGGTTGCGATGCTCTCCAAAATGATGCCTTTATAAAATGTTCAGACTTTAAGTCAAGTCACTTCCTTTCAAATATTTAAAGGCATCCATCATGTGCCCCATCTATGCCTTCTATTCTCCAGGCTAAATATGCCCAGTTTCTTCAGTCTCTCCTGGTGTGGACTCTGGAGTCCTTGAATCATCCTGGTCACCTTGCTCTATCTATAGTCCTGTCTGTTCAACTCTTTCCTAAAACCCATGGCCAGTTTCCATCAGGAGACCTGGATAAGTGGACATGTTTCTAAGCCTTGCTTCTGTTTATCCTCTCAAAATATCATCACTAAAGAAAGGAGATGTGATAGGGACTGGACCTTGGATCCAGTTGGCATAGAAAATTCCCTCTATCAATGCAAACTGAAATCTTCTCTACAATTTTCAGCCTAAGAGAGTTTTTCCTGGTGGCATTGAGAGGTTAAATTACTTGCCCAGAGTCACAAAAATGACAGTTTAGAAGTAATACCATCAGTAAGATAAACTCTTTCCCAAATTGAAAAAAAAAAGAGAGAAAAGAAAGCTATCCTTATAATAAAAATCTCACAGAAAAATGAGTAGAGAGATGAAGAGATGGAAGAAGTGAATAAGGGGAAAATGTGATCCTAATACATTCTTAATTATAAAATAAAGCAAAGCAAAACCTTCAGAAGAAAATAAAATTAGAATAATAACCAGCCCCAAGAAATGTAAATGGAACAACACAAGACTCCCATCCCACCCACCCCCCAGAAAGACTTGGAAGCTTCATGCAAAAAATTAAAGGAAGTTTAAAGAAAATTCTTGGCTATGCCCTCTGGACAAGTCACTTGATTTCTTTATGTCCTGATCAATTCTCTAGGATTGTAAATTTGTAAATTGCAATCAAAGAAGAAATTTCTAACTGAGAATTCTCTACTTTATCTGACTATCCACTCTCCTGTCTTAGGGACTAGGACCCCAAAGCAGGGGCAGTGCTGGCTGATGGACCCAGGTACACCATGTATATTTTTTTTCTTTTTCTTAACATCTGAAATGTATGAGTTGAGACAAGTAAAGGTCTCCATCAGAGGCATACCTAGTCAAACATTGCAGAGGATTTGAAATAGCACAATTCATTACTTATGACAATATGAGTCAGAGTCTTTGATACTGAGGTTGGCTTTTTTTAATCATTTAGAAGAATCCTGCTTCCTGGGCATGAAAGAGACCTGTGCCACATTTAAAACTGAAGAATGTCTAAATAGGAAATTTTCACTATTTTTTTAGGATGATGACAATCAGACTAATATTCTATCCTTTTCAAACACACACTTAGACTTGATGGGCATCATGTGGCCAAGAAAGGAGTCCTGGATTTAAAGTCAGAAGGTCTAAGTTCAAATCTAATCCTTTTTACTTCCTACTTGCATGATCTTGGGCAAGTGACTGAAACATCACTGAGTCTCGGTTTCCCCAACTGTAAAAGAGGAAAGTTGGATTAAACTGTCTGAGATCCCTTTCCAGCCCTAGATTTATAGTCATAGCTCTGATACTGCCTGCCTCATCTTGAACAAGTATTATCTGGGTGTGGTAAAGAAACAGATAAAATCCAAACGCAAGTCGCTAGCTTTGGGGACTAGGACCAGAAATCAAAATATTGAGCGAATCCTTTAATGGATCCTTAACTTCTGGATGACGTGATAAATCTTTATACATGAAATGACATTTATGTTTCTGATATTGCTATGTAATAAGAGTCATTTAAAAATTTGATCATAATGTACCTTTAATATCTTAGTGCCTACTTATATTTCTGCCCATAAAATGTGATTATCTACTGACTATAGTATCTACAAATTGGAAAGAATTTCATGAGTCATTGAGAAGCAGAGATGGGATCAAATGGCCTTTCTTTGATTGGTTATTCATAGATTTAGGGCTTCATAGATCCAGACATAAATGACCTCAAAACTCATCTAGACTTACTCCCTCGTTTCAAAGGGAAAAATGAGAGATGCAGAGATCAAGTGACTTGACAAAGGTGTTTGCCAGGTATTTTCTATCATAGCTACTGGCATCTGCTCTTCCAAAGCCTAAGTGGGGAATTCATTGTGTATGGGCCATTTTTATTTATTTATGCAGTCCAGGTCAGTATGCACACAGGTGTTCCATTTGGCTACTGAACGTATATTTCTCATGTTAGCTCATTGAAAACATGCCCTCATTAAGCAAATTGAGTATTTTGAATTGTCGGGAAGAAAAGGAGCTGATGGGAAGGGATATATTTTACTGGGCGAGAGAATCCCTGAAATAGAAGACTAGGAGAAAATTTCTTCTATTCTTGACACCAGAGCGTGGGCAGAAAGTGCACTATAGCTGCCATCTCCCTTTTCCTTGTCTCTCTGGAAATGTGCAAAGTATCAGAAAGTCAACCAAGAATGCAGCTTGAACAGTAATTTTCAGACTATTGAAATTCTCCCAGAAACTGTTTGATTCTGAGAAGCTCCTGCAGCCAGGAGAGAGCACTCAGAGAATGATAAGAACAGAAAAATAAAAATGTCCTCATTTACTGGGAGCTTTAATCACTTCAATGAATTTCCGTAAGCCCGTGTATAATCAATATCAACAAATTTGGAACAAAGGGAAACATTGAGTCGATCATGCTAATGCTTTGCTCACAACATCACAAAGTCCTGGGTACTTGGGAATACCTGAAGGCTGCTGGTTTTATATTACTACACCACAAGTAAGCGTGAAAAGGACAGATTCAGAGAAACCTGGGAGACTTGCACGAGCGGATTCAGAGGAAAGTAAGCAGAACCAAACCCTGAGAATAGTTTTGACCATGATGCTACTAATGGAAAGGAATGCAATGATGAAAGATTTATGGACTCTGATCTATTCAATGACTAATCAAGACACCACAAGACTGATGAAGCACATTTCCCACCTCTTGGCAAAGGGTGATAGAGTGAAGATGCAGAAAGAGAAATGTTTTCAATCACAGTCAGTGTGGTAGACACTCATTTGTCTCATTTGACTTTACCTATTTGTTACAAAGGAGGGCTACCTTTGGGGAACTTTATCATGAAGGATTAGAGGGACAGTGATAGGAAAGCCAATAGAAGAAAGAAAACCAGAAAATAGCACCAAAGAAACACTTAAAAACAAACTGAAGGTGAAAGTTCAGGAGACATACAAAAAGGGATTCCTTATTACTATCATGTTAAATTTAATATATTTTTAGAAATTATTCCTAGAAGCTCACAGTTCTATGTACAATCATCTATTCTTATTTGTATATGGATATTGCCATATTTGTCAGGTTTGTAACTTTTTTAAGAAAGAGAATATTTAAACAACCATAAAGATTTGTTGGTTTCCTGTCATTCACTCAGATGTTCAGGAGTTGTTTTATGACCCGTACATGGAACTGGAACTTTCATGGTATTAGTCAAACCATGCCTAGCCAGCAATTCATCCTTGATAAAACTGGAGCAGTGGATAGCACCACAGCAATGATAGGTATTTCAATCTGCTTTCATATGCTATTAATGCTTTGTTATTATTTTTTTGCTATTATTGTTTAGTGTCATCAAAATAATCACCATCATTGTTATCACCATTATCATCATCAACATCATCATTGCCACCGTTATCTCTAGCCAGGAACATAAGGATTCAACTTTCACCTCTGATAGGCTGGTCGGGTCGCCTCGCTTCTTAGTACTCCAGATGCCTCTCTAAGAGGACAACTCGCACAACCAGTTACCCATCAGAGCTCTCCTCACCAATGAGTTTGGTGAGAGCGAAGGCTGCAGAATGGTCAGAGTGCTTAATTTGAGGTCAAGAAGAATTGAGTTGGAAGTTAGCCATATGGGCAAGTCTTTTACCATTTCCTCAATCTGGAAGAGCTGGACTTGATGACCTTTAAGATCCCTTCTAGGTCTATAGTCCTATGAAATCATAAGTCCAGACCAAAATGATTTTATTATCTAATGACCTCCTGATGCTACAGATTGATGTCATCGGCATGGGCTATCTCCTACTGAGGAAAGATGAGCAGTAAACAGAATTGACTGAGTCTCCCATCTACTCTCTTCTTGGTGAGTTTTCAGAAAGGCATCGTTTTTTACTGAATAAAGCGAAGCCTAGAAATATTAAATCGAGAATCTCTTGGGTCCATCTCTGTAGTTCAAAGGTCTTCTCCAGGTATCGAATGACAGCAGAAAAGCCCTGACCTGTACACCAAGTTGCCTTTCACTCCACTCTTAAAAATGCATTTAAAATTGCTAAGTCAATCCTTCTTCCATTTCCATTAGCCTGTTATCCCCCCAGTTGCTTCTTCTAATCTGTCCAAATCCAGTTATCAGCAAATACATCAGGATGGGTAGTGAGCTCCTTTTGGCCTCTTAGAAACCACCAATGCAATTATTTCCCTTTCAGGAACAGAGACACATCCTGTGACAGAACATTAGAATTCCAGATTGGGACTGTGTTTGTCACGATCCCCTTACAAGATTGCTGGGGATTCTCCCCTACCCCACCTCCAGGTCAATTAACATGAAATTGTTATTTCAAGACCATATACCATCTATTCCCTTACACATGTGAATATATTAGCTTACATGCATAGTAATGAGGCTAGAAGTTTGGGAAAAATTCAGAAGTTAATACAAGGAACTCTCAATTATTTCCTGACATGCAAGGGATGCATGTGTTTGGATAATCTAAAAAGGAAATGTAGTAAGCATCAACTAAATATGACCTGGTTTAGTCAAAGGAGAATGTATGTGATGTAATAGAGACAAATGGCATCAGAGCTGGGAGGGCTGGGGTTCAAATTCTATCTCTGACACATTGGCTTGTATGACCCTGGACATGTTCATAAATTGATCAATCAATATATATTTATGAAGCATCTGCTATGTGCCAGGCCCTGTTCTAGGTGCTAAGTTGTTTGTTTATTTGTTTGTTTGTCTGCTTGTTTTAATGCAAAAAAACAGTCCCTGCCTTCAAGGAGCTTGCAATCTAATGGAAGAAATAATATACAACAAAATATATGCCAATCAAGCTACATATAAGATAGACAGGAAATAATTAACAGAACGAAGGCACTGGAATCCAAAAGGGTTGTGAGAGGGGCAGCTAGATGACTTAGTGAATTGAGACCCAGGTCTAGCGTCAGGAGGTACAGATCTGGCCCCGACACTTCCCAGCTGTGTGACCCTGGAGAGGTCACTAAACCTCCATTGTCTAGCCCTTACCACTCTTCTGCCTTGGAATCAATATACAGTATTGATTCTAAGATGGAAGGTGAGGATTTAAAAAATAAAAATAAGGGTTGGGAGAAGGTTTCCCATAGATGGTAGAATTTTAGTTGGGGCTTAAAAGAAGCTGTGGAGGTCAATAAGCACAGTGGAAGGCTGAGAGTATTCCAGGGAAAGGGCACAACCAGAGAAAATGCCCAGAGCCAAGAGAAAGAGGGTCATGTTCATGGAAGAGCCAGAAGGTCAATGCCATTGGATCAAAGAGTACACATTGGGTGGTAAGGTCTAAGAAGCCTGGAAAAGTGAGAGAGGGATGGATTATAATGGCATTATTGGAATGCCAAGCAGATCACTCAAACTCTGTGATCTAAAAGTTGAAGAAAAAGTACCAACCTACAATGGTAGAAGATATTTTCTTATTTGGCCATACCCTCTGCCAATGAAATCACAAGTGTGGTCTCCCCTCTGTTTAACCAGAAAACCAAGGTTGGTGGCTGAAGTAGACTGTTCACTGTATCACTGTCACATAAAAAAGTTTATGGATGGAAGGATGGATAGGTGAAAAAATTATTTATTAGGTAACTTTTGTGACAGGCACTAAGCTAGGTTCTGTAGATACAAATCAGAAAGGGAACTAGTCTTTGCCCTCAAGAAGACAATTCTGGGGAATAATTAAATGTTGAGGGGATCCATAAGGCCATCAATGGTCACATCCTTTCCAAGGATAGTATTGATGCCATTATTATTCCCCAAGAAAGAGAATAAGGTTGCCACAAGCCCCTTAGAACTTGTAATCAAATCAGAATCATGCCCAAGTGCTAGACCCGACGGGACCTTAAGGACCATCAATCTAACCATCTCATTTTAGAGAGGAGGGAACTGAAGCCAAGAGGTGAAAAATGGCCAACTCAATGTTCTACAGAATGTTGGGGGCCTAAAAATCTCCAGGTAGAAAGTTCCTCCTGGATTATTCTAATAATAATAATAAAGATTAAGAGTCATCCTTTAAATAGCATGTCTATGTGCCAAGCACTGTGCTAATTGCTTTAGCGTTATTATCTCATCGATCCTGACAACAGCCCTGGGAGATAGGTGCCATTACTAACTCCATTTGACAGAGGAGGAAACTGAAACAAAGAGCAGCTAAGGGACTTGCCCAGGGTCAAACAACTAATAAATACTGGAGGTCATACTTGGACTTAGATCTTCCTGACTCCAGGCTCAGTGCTCTATCCACTGTGCCACCAGCTGCCTCCAATAACCCTGGACCTGTAAGAAACCATAAAATCAAGAGATGCTTGATGGGACTGACCCTTCTTAAAATCTCCAGTTTCCTTCAAAACCAAGTCAAGTGACATTTGTATCTATTTTGTATATTCATAGATAATACACAATACACAAATACACACATATTCTGTCTCCCAGGATAGAAAGTAACCTCCCTAAAGATAGGAAAAATTGTTTTGGTTTTTGTTTTTCTTTGTAGTACAAGAGCCTGACACAGTACCCAGCACAAAAGAGTCACTTAATCAACCAACAAGAATTTATTTAATATCTCCTATATAAAGGACAACTAAGTGGCACAGTGGACTGAGTGCCAGGCCTGGAAGACTCTTCTTTCTGAGTTTAAATCTGGCCTCAGACATTTACTTCCTGTGTGACCCTGGGCAAGTCACTTAACTACGTATGTCTCAGTTTCCTCATTTGTAAAATGAGCTGGAGAAGCACGTGGCAAACTCATTCAATATCCTTCCTAAGAAAATCCAAACGGGGTCCCAAAGTGTGAGACACAACTGAAAAACAATTGAACAAACTACATATTAGCTCCTGGGAATACAAAATCAAATATGAAATCATACCTGCCTTGGAGGGATTTAGTAAATTCTGATTGATTTATTGATTGTCAGATTCTTTACAGATGCCATATAATGGGAAGGTCCTGCCTTCACTGAAGGAGCTTCGTTATACAGAGGAATTCTTGCTGCCAGTATGGAATTGCACTGGACGATCCCTGGGGTCCAAGAGATCTATAAAATCCAGAAGTCCATGAAGTCCTTGAGGACAGTGACTGCTTCAATTTTGTCTTTACAGCTCCAAGAGTTGACCCAGTGCCTAGAACATAGAAAGTGCTCAATAAATGTTTGATGGATGAATGAAGGGGCATGTAGGTGGCTCAGTGGATGAAGAGCCAAGTTGAGAGATGGGAGGTCTTGGGTTCAAATTTGGCTCCTGGGCAAGTCCCTTGACCCCCATTGCCTAGCCCTGACCACTCTTCTGCCTTGGAAGCAATACACAGTATGGATTCTAAGACAGAAAGTGAGTTTTTTTTTTAAATAAATGAGTGAAGGAGGTCACTTTTAACTGAGTCCAGCCTGTGACCACCCTGGAATACTTCCATACTTCTGCCCCAGAAGCCTTCTTCTCATACTGGCAATGCTCCCGTCACTAAGGCTTATTTTTCAGTTGGTGAATTCTTTCCTGAACCCATTTTGGAGGCAGTTTTAAAAGATACTTCTTTCTTCCCCAAGTGTGATATGTGAAAGATAGAGGTAGAGTGCAGATAATAACTGGTCTTTCAAGCAACAGCAGAATTGCATTAACTGTAAAGATTAAAATTTAGGAATATGGGGAGACTGAGGCAGGTAGAAATTAGTTTCTCTCTGCAAGGAGTATTATATTTTTAGAGGTTTATTAAGGATTAAGGATTAAAGAATATATAAGCAAGAAACATGTGCCTAGGCCAGAGGCCTAGACAAAATAACCTCAGAGACCCAAAAACCTTTGCCACCAGCTTAAATCCTTCCTCAATCTCGGCCCACCTCAGAATTCCCATGAGATTACAAAGCATTTTGGGGAAGTGGAGCAAAGGCTTGTGGGGATTGTAGTCCTGTATTCGAGTCTATTTTTTTACATAACTATAGGCAAATTTCATCACTGGTAGATTACCTTTTTAATGTCTGGCTTGATCTAGTTTCTAGTACCCTCTTACCACTTACAAAGAAATCCAAACCCATAGGCTTCTCTCCAATGGATATCCATTTTCTTATATGCACAGGTAAGAAATGGTTTCCTCAACCCAATACTGAGACATAATCTTAAGGGAACATACCAACTTGTCCACCCAGACAATGATGTGGCATCCCAGCATTGAAAACAAGGATACATTTCATTCACAGGGAACTGAAATTTACATAAATCCGACCACAGTAAAGGAAAATGCTAAATGTTGGAGAGGATGTGGCAAAATTGGGACACTAATGCATTGTTGGTGGAATTGTGAACTGACCTAAGCATTCTGGAGAGCAATTTGGAACTATGCCCAAAGAGCTATAAAACTGTGCATATCCTTTGATCCAGTAACACCACTACTGGGTCTGTATCCCACAGAGATAATTAAAAAAATGGAAAAGGACTCACTTGTATGAAAATATTTTATAGAAGCTCTTTTTTTGTGGTTGCAAAGGATTAGAAATTGAGAGGATGCCCATCAATTGGGGAATGGCTGAATAAATTGTGGTACATGTTGGTAATGGAATATTATT
Source organism: Monodelphis domestica (assembly GCF_027887165.1). Taxonomy (NCBI): domain Eukaryota; kingdom Metazoa; phylum Chordata; class Mammalia; order Didelphimorphia; family Didelphidae; genus Monodelphis; species Monodelphis domestica. The sequence continues at coordinate 525,475,357 of NC_077228.1, forward strand.
GTGCTCTAAGGAATAATAAGCAAGATGACTCCAGAAAAAGCTGGACAGATCTGCAGGAACTGATGCAGAGAGAAATAAGCAGAACGGGGAGAACATTGTAAACAATAACAGCAAATTGGATGATGATCAGCTGTGAAAATTTGATTTCTCTCAGCCATGTACTGATCTGGGACAATCCTGAAAGACTTACGACAGGGAATGCTCTCCACCTCCAGAAAAAGAACTGCTGGAGTCAGATGGATGTGAATCAAAGCATACTGACTTTCATATCAGTGTATTTATGGTTGTATTTGGGAGTCTTGGTTATGTATGACTTCGCTCTTACAACAGTGACGAATATGGAAGCATGTTCTGCATGACAATAATTTTTTTTAAACTACACAAGTCCAGAGTCTAGTGACATTTCAGTAAATAACTACCTGCGTTCACCAAAGCAAAGGCAAACAGTTAAAGCCAGATCACTAGTTTAGGGTGAGTTTTCCACTGATTCTCCTGAGCAACCTGCCTTTCTAGGAGCTGGGAAGGAAGGGGCCAGCCAATAAAATAAAATACAAGCAGTCAACTTCATCTTTGTTCTCCTCCACCAATATATCTGTGCTCTTTTTCTTCAGGTTCTGTGGCAACTGCATTTTCAGGGTACCTTTGCATGACTTTTAGCAAGCACAGGGTTGATATCTTTCCATTGGTTTAATAATCATAATTCATTTGTTTACTTGGTTAGGCATTAATCTGGAAACTAAAAAAGCAAATGACAAATGTCTTTCAATCAACAAATAAATAAATCACCCACATCCCCCCCCCCAAAAAAAAAGAAAGGAAAAAAGAAAATGATAAGAAAAACCTTTGATGAGGAGGATCTCATTCAGGCTGTCTTTCCTACTCTTTCTGGTAGAGATTATTAAAGTGTGGACATGCTCTGTAATTAACAGCCAGGCTACTTACATAGGTCTGTGTGAACTGGGGAATTCTTCTCCTTCAGTGACACACAGATCCTTCCTCCAGGTGACATGTTGTATAGGGACCAAATGAGCGAATCCATCTTGTTTGTAAAACTTCAAGTTCTACATAAACATTTACTGCAGTTACTTATTTTATTCTTATTAATTAATTTTGGCAAGATTTGTCATGCATAAGTCTCCCAAGCAACTGAGGAATCCTGAGCCCCCGACTCCGTCTTTGTGTTTGATTTCCATAAGAACTGATATTCACAAAGAATCTAAGATCATATTTTTTTCTTTGAGTATTGAGGGAAATACAACTAAATTGAAGGTGTGAAGCATTTTGCAGGAGAGGATTGCTGTCCTCGGGGAATCTAAGGATAATAAGAGTCTGTCAGATTCTGACATTTGCAACACTTTACTTCTCTTTTAAGAACCTTTAAAAAATGCAAAAGACGTGAAGTTTCTGCTCTTGGTTCATAAAAGAAAGCAGAAAAGGTTTTGCTGAAAATTAAACTTCTGGAAGGGGGAGGAGGCTGTTGATTAAAAATATAATTAGCTTGGAATTTGGTTCAGGGGAAAAATATACTAATTAGTGTTCTCAGATCCCTCAGACATCTTAGTTCTTCTGCCAGGGTAAATTCCATCACCCTGACTACATAAAAATAGAAGGAGAGAGCCGAGCAATTGTGAGGAACCCCCCTTTTTCTCTGTCACTTCCTCCAAAAAAGCTTTCTTTAGCTTGGAATATCTCATTTGAAGTCTCAGCTGTGGAATTTTTTCTAGAGATAGTTGTGGCTTCCATACTGCAGTGGCTTTTTGGAGAATTTCACCAAAATAGATGCAGACCATAGAAAATACAAAGATGAAATCATTGAAATAGATCTCAATCAATGGTCATCAGTCAAACTCAAAGTACAAAGCTCAGTTTGGAGTCATTCTAAGTTTTGAAATCTTTCAATCAAACATGATGGTTTCCAGGATTATTTCATATTCTTGATCCAGTTCAAATGTCATATTAAAGAAATCATTGTGGTGAATTGTCCATAAGTAGTAAGAGCAGGGCCATCTCTCCCCTTAAGGTTGGAGAAAGGGCAAAAGCCTCCTTCTCCTTCCCTCTACCATGGCCAGAGAAGAACTTTGTGAACCTCAAAGGACTGGAAGAACTTAGACGCTCATAGTGTCCAAGTAGTTCTGCTAGGACAGCAGAGACTCCTGAGAGCTGAGGATAAACCACATTCACTGAGGAAAGGCTCTACGGGAAGCCCAGAAGGATGCTACACCATATCTAAGGGGAACTTCGTGAGGATTCTGTGATAGGAAGAAAAAAAAAGACTTCCTATAATCAGGGTCTGTGAATTTATCCCTTTGCCACTTGTTGTTTCTAAGCTTGAACCCACTTGTCCTTCGACTCTATATGTATTTGTGGGAGAGCATGTCATAGAAGATCAGGTGGAATGTGTGAACCAAATGTTCTTAAACTACCTTAGTTCATGTATGTCTGTGTATGTATATTACATGTATGTATGTATGGAGAAACTGGATTGTAAAGATTGTGGTCAATTCTTCCATTTTCCTACAAAATTATATTTTGGAAAACTCTATGCTGTCAATTAAAGTTCTTTTATTGTAAAAAAAAAAGATCTCCATGCACACATCTATATGTATTTGTATATATATATATATATATATATATATATATAGTTACACTAATTGATATCAACTGATCATTGATGAGGGGAACAATCTAGAGGGGTTCATAAACTAGTTGCACTATTAAAAAACTACCCCCAATATTCCAAGAATACCCCATAGATACCTGGAGAGATGAATAGCCAGCCACCTTCTGGGGATGAGCAAAGGGCACCTGTTATACATACAAATGAAAAGAATGATGACAAAAATCAATCAAACCTGAATATTGCTATATCATAATAACCAAGCTGGGGCCAAAAAATATGAAAAGGTTCCTTCCTACCACTTCTTTACAAAGATGGGGGACTGTGGGTGTGGAATGCTGCCTGTGTCAGATTTTTTTCATTAAATTAGCATTATGGAACCCTGTCTGTCTTTGTTTTTCTCTTTGTTATAAGAGATAGTCCTCTGGGTAGAAGAGAGAAAGGTCTGTGTTCAGAAATTAGTATGATGTAAATAATGTATAAATAACATTTAAAAATTAAAATGGAAACACAGCAAAAATCAAAAACACAGAGTCTTTGCCTGAGAAAGGGACTTCAGAGGCTTTGTGGTCCAATTCCTGCCTAGATCAGAAGTCCTTTCAATGCCATCTCTGAGGAGGGATCATTGGGCCTCTGCTTGAATGGTTTCAGTGACAGAGAATTTATCATCTTGCAAGGCAGTTAATTCCAATCTCAGCTAGTGCCAAATGTTGTTCTTTCTATCAAGGTGCTTGCCTATAACGTCCACTATTTCCCTTCTTTTGCTAATGACTCTGGAGTGATACTTTATGTGTCTAATGATTCTACTGTGTAAACTTGGGCCCTACTCAGCAGTTTTTTAGGATCATTAATAAATAGTGGGAAGCTAGATGGCGTAGTGGATAGAGCACTGGGCTTGGAATCAGACTTATCTTTATGAGTTTAAATCCAGGCTCAGAGAGTTACTAGCTGGGTAACTCCAGGCACATCATATAAGTTGGTTTGCCTCTGTTTTTCATCTATAAAAATGAGCTGGAGGACTAATCTTCTTGGATAGATTGTGGGAAGATGATGGAATAAAGTCTGAAGTTTTCTCACAAACAATTAAAATAACTCCCTAAAATTAACAATAAAAGTGACCAAAACATCTTGGAGTCCTGAGTGAAGCTGAAGAACTATGATCAACTAGAGAGAAAGGTTTCTAACTTCACCTGCCTTAGAGCCTTGATGTAGGCCCTGGAGGCAGGAACAGAGCACACAGAGAATCCACAAAGCAGCCCTGGAGGGCAGTATTAATAACCTCTCTCTTAGCTGGGGGAGCTTATATTCCTGAAGATACCCCTGGAATCTGAATCCTCTGTCAGAGGGCCCTCTGAGAAGCTGTGTCTGCTGCAACCTAGGCTTTGGAGATCTAGGCTGGCCCTGGATTGGATACTGAAGAAGGGGATGCTTTGGAATAGGTAGGCTCCAGGTCCTAAAGGCAGGAAGTCAAGCATCATTGCTAACCAAAGAGGGACATTGAAGGGCTAAAGAATGCAGACTAGACACTTGCTCTGACTGGGGCTATGTTTATAGGAAAGGAGGAGTGAGGAAGGAGTGTGCATCTATAAGGGTGCATACTGAGGGACTGGGGCCTTGTCAGTGGTGGTCACTTCCAAAAGAGGGGAGTTCCTGGTTATTGGGAGGTAAACTAGCTGAATGCAGTAGCAGTAGCAGAACTCCTGGCAGCACTCTGATTGGAGCACATGAGATCAATCACAGACAGGAGTTTGATTGGGAGATCAGGAGTACATCCAACTCTACACTATAAAAATTGCAATCGCTAAATAGAACCCAAGAAAAAACATTACACATACAAAAATATCCCAGAACCTGAGATAACATACATTAACACAATAGGAACCCTGGTACTCCAGGAGAAAAAAGTTATTAAGTCTATTGGCTGGCTGCTAAAATCTTTTTAAAAATAATTAATTAATTAAAATGAGTAAACAAAGAAGAAAGAACCCAACTACTGATAGCTCTTTCGGGGACAGAGAAGATCTCAGCTCAAACTCAGAGGACAGTAAAGTAAAAACACCCACTTTAAAAAACATCAAAGAAATTCATACAAGCTCAAAAAGAACTTAAAATACCTCAAAAAATGAGAGAAGTTGAAGAAATTTTTAAAAAAATAGAAGCAATGCAAGATGATCAAGAAAATTATAAAAGACCACCCAAATGGAAAAAGAAACTTACAGAAAAACAATGTATTAAGAACTAGAATTGGACAAGAGGAAGTTAATGATTTCCTAGGACAAGAAGAAATAATAAAGCAGAAGCAAAATAATAAAATAATAGAAGAAAATATGAAATATCGTATCACAAATCCAACTGACCTGGAAAATAGATCAAGACAGATAATGTAAGAATAGTTGTATTCCCTGAAAGTTACGATAAAAAGTCAGATATTATAATTCAATAAATCATCAAGGAAAACTCCCTAGAAGTTTTAGAAATATAGAGTAAAATAGAAATTGAAAGAATCTGCCAAACACCACCACAAGGAAACCCAAAGAGAAATATGCACAGAAACATCATTGCTAAGTTCTGTAGCTCCTATGTTACAGAAAAAATACTACCACAAGGAAGAAGAAAAAAAATAATTTAAATATGGTGGAACTATAGTCAGAATAACATAAAACTTAGCAGCCACAACATTAAAAGAATGCAGACCATAGAACATAGCATTTCACAAAGCAACAGAAGTGGGCTTACAACCAAGAACAACATATCCATTAAAGGTGAGCACAATTATAAAAGGAAAAATATAAATATTTCACAAATTAAAAGTGTTTCAACTGTTTCTGGAGAAAAACCTTGAACTCAGCAGAAAATATTGATTTATAAGAAACATAGAAAGCTAATGAAAAACTAATCAGATGCGAACCAAAAGGTCAAATTGTTTCATTCAAGTATGTGAAAATGGCATCTATAGTCCCTGGAAATGACATAATTGCCTGAGTATTTTGAAAGGATGGGTATACATGGAAGACTCAAGGTCAAGGAAATGTAATACAATGAGCTGAAGTGGTAGTAGAATAGCCCAGGAGGAGGCAGGGTGGAATGGCTCCACCTCATATGGAGAAGGAATGAGTGGAGGAACTGTCATGGAGAAGGGGATGAGGGGGTGGAGGGATGGGAATATTAGAACCCAGCTTTCATCAGATATGGGATAAGGACAGAACATTGTACACAACTGGAAAGATAACATTTTTCTTAACATACTAAGAAATAGGAGGGAAAGGGGAAGGCATAAGGGAGGGACTTGGAGTCCTCTTGAGGGACTGAGGGAATAAGAGAAGGCAGGGTGAGTTAAGAGAAAGGAGGGCAAGGTGATAAGAAAAGGGAGGAAAGGAAGGGATACCTAGAGGGAAGTATATATTAAAAGGGTGGGGGTAAGTTGAGAAGATAAGGGAATTGTGTAGAAAGACCTAGTTGGGGGATGAGGAAGTGATTTGGGGAAGGGTGGACAGAATAAAATTTAAACGGGAAAGGGATAAGGGAGTGACCTCTGGAAAGGAAGGCCAGTTTGGAACTAGGAGGGCAAGGGGATAAATTAATAGAGGATTTAAGTGAGGGTTGGGAATATGACAGTTATTGGTTAAGGGAAATTGGGCATCTGGAGAATGATACAACAGAAAGAAAGGAAGACAGGGGCATACAGTGAGGAGGAATGGAGTAGAAGGAAATGCACAACTAATAACCATGATATTGAGTTGTAATTGGACAAATACACACATGAGAAGAAAAATGGATAGCAGAAAGGATCAAAAACTAGGACCTGACACTATGTTGTTTACAAGAAACAGGGGAAAATGAGAGACACATACAGAATGAAGATGAGGAGCAGAATATACTATGCATCAGCTGATCCAGAGAAGACAGAGATAGCAGTCATCATCTCTGACAGAGCTAGAACTGAAATGAATAAAATTAGAAGGAATGAACAGAGTAACTATATTGTGCTAGGGGAATACTATGGATAATGGAGCATTATCAATATTGAATCTATATGCATCAAATGTTTCAATACCCAGATTTTTAAAGGAAAAGCCAAATGAGATACAGTGGGAAATAGATTATAAAATAATAATAGCAGTGGACTTTAATTTTCCCCTTTTAGAACTAGATAAATCTACCAAAAAAAAAAGAAAGAAGTTAAGGAGATGAATAGAACCATGGATAGATTAAATATGAAAGATATTTGAAGAGCCCACACCCACCTGCTTGAGGCTACTAGTAGATCTAAGCCTGAGCATAAAAATAATACAAACATGGTTTTCTTGTGGGAGAACAATGGCTTAGAGAGCAAAAATATTCTGCAAAAATCTTACTTTAACATTTATGGAGGTAATCCTGTATCCATGAGGAGTGGTGGCACTGGAACAAAAGTTCTGCTATGTATGCCCAAGCTAGAAAGATTTGTTTTGGAAAGAGTATGGTCCTGGCAACAGATTGCTTCTGCTGCCCTAAGATCCAATCTATCAAAATATGGTCCTGGTAATATATGTTAACCAAAAACCAGATGGGCTAAAGTGATTAAATTAAGTGTTGATAGGAACATGGAAAAACTGGCCTAATGTTACATTGTTAGAGTGACTGTGAATTTTTTTTTTAAGAAAACAAGAAGGAAACAGATTAAGAGTTGTAAAGCTGTTCATGCTCATTGACCTAGAGATCCCATTACTAAGGTTAGGCCTTAAGGACATTATTGAGAGGGTAAAAAGCTGTTTATATTTGAAAATATTTATGGAGGCTTTGTTTGTTATGACAAAATAACTGGAAATAACACAAATGCAATGAATGGAAGAAATGGCTGAATAGATTGTGATAACTGAATGCAATGGAATGCATTGTTATTCGAAATAACAAATGTTGGAATTATAAAGAAAATAAGGGAAATAAGGGGAAAAATGAAAATCAATATGAATAATACATACTTTATTTGCATTTTTAAAAATAACAGCCACAAAATCAAGAGAAAAAAGTACCCAAGTAAAACAAATGTTTAGCATACATACGTAAGTTATACACATTTTTTAAAATTGTAAACAATGTGGAATTTGGGATTTTGCAAATAATTTTTCTATGTATTTGTTTGGTTAAATGATTTTTTGGTGGTGGTGGTGTTGATTAGTAGTAGTGGTAGTCTCTCGGTGATCGAGAATGACAATTGTCTTTGTGCAGTTTCATCTACGGTGTACCCTCATGTGGCTTTGGAGTCCAAAGGCTGAGGCGCAGAGTTTGTGGCAAATGGGGCCTGGGACGCCAGTTGTTACGGGAGGTGCAGTTGTGGCCTGGTGTCGGCGTTCACGCGCAGCGGCAAGACGTCGACGTCGCTCATCTTCAAAGGTGGCGGCGGCATGGTTAATGTGGGTTCGCCAGCTGCTTCTGTCAGAGGTAGCGAGTTCTAGTTGCTTTGGTGTCATGCCAGCCCACTTCAAGTTGGACTTTAGCTGATCCTTGAATCTTTTCTTTGGTCGGCCTTGTTTCCTGAGTCCAGCTGACAGTTCACCATAGAATACCTGTCTTGGTATTCGCTGTGGGTCCATGCGGATGACGTGTCCAGACCATCATAGCTGGGTTTGGAGGATCAGGACTTCGATGCTGGTGGAGTTGGCTCTGTCGAGGACTTCCTGATTGGTGATTCGGTCCTGCCATTGGATCCTCATGATTGACCAGAGGGAGCATTGGTGGAATTGCTCCAGCTGTTTCATGCACTTCCGGTACAGTGTCCATGTCTCACAACCGACAGGAGCGAGCTGAGGACCACTGTGTTGTACACTTTGAGCTTTGTCGCAGTGCTTACACCTCTGTGTTGGAGGACTTTCCAGCGCAGCCGCCCGAGTGCCTGGCTGGCCTTTTGGATCCTGGCATTAATCTCGTGGTCTAGGGACCCGTCGTTGGCGATGGTGCTGCCCAGGTACTTGGAAGTGTTGACGTTAGAAAGCTGCGTGCCGTCGATTGTAATGCACGGCTGGTTAGTTGGCTTCCCTGGTGCAGGTTGGAACAGCACCTCTGTTTTGCTGAGGCTGATAGTCAGGCCAAACAGTTTTGTTGCGGTGGAGAACCTGTCCACAATGGTTTGAAGATGATTTTCTTGGTGGGCCATGAGAGCACAGTCATCTGCGAAGAGAGCTTCCAGGATGAGTCTCTCTGTTGTCTTTGTTTTTGCAGTCAGGTGGCGAAGGTCAAATAGTGAGCCATCCAGTCAGTATTTGAGGTAGATGCCCAGGTATAGATCCATCACAGCATGTCGTAATACTTGGGTGAAAAATAGGTTGAATAATACCAGAGCGAGGACACAGCCTTGTTTCACGTCATTGGAGATGTTGAAGCAATCAGAAATCTCTCCACCAGATAGGACTTCCCCTGTCATGTCGACATGAAAGAGCTGGATTAGTTTGATGAATTTTGCTGGGCAACCGAGCTTGCTGAGGATCACCCACAATGCGTCCCTGGTGTTGATTATGAAGCATATAATAAAATTAAAATTATTTTTTTAAAAATGAACTGGAAAAGGAAATGGCAAATGATTCCAGTATCTTTGCCAAGAAAACTCCAGATGGGGCCATGAAGAGATAGACATGACTAAACAAAAACAAAAAATTAACTTGTACATAGGAGGGGGCATCTTATGCATGTTTCTCAAATTTATTAAATTTAATTGAGCTCATATTGATACTGGATTTAAATGCCAATTTAAACCTCATTTCATTGTTTTTATTTTGCAGTTAAAGAAATTAAAGCTTAGAGAAGTTAATAACTTGCCCATACAACAAATAAGTATCTAAAGCAAAATTTGAACTCAGCACTTCCTAATTTCAAGTCCATCTTTTTTCCCCTCTACTATACCACATTGTCTCTAAATTAAAGCAGTATCAGAGAGCCCATCTTTTTTTTTAACTCTTGATTATAAAGAATGCCTTTTAGGGCATTTAGGTAAAGGAGGAAATCTAGGTGATGTAACACCCAAAGAGATTTCTAAAAATCTATTTTTTAAAGAAAAAGGTAAGTAACAGACTCAAGTTCCTGGAGAAAGCCTTATACAGTGGGAAAATGTTAAATTGGGAGAGCTGGTGATATAATAGATAGAATGCTGCGCCTGGAGTTAGGAAGATTCATCTCTTTGAGTTCAAATCTGGCTTCAGACATTTACTAGCTGTGTGACCCTGGACAAGTCATTTAACCTCTCTCTCCCTCAGTTTCTTCCTCTTTTAAAGGATGATAACAATAGCACCTATCTCCCAGAGTTATTGTAAAGATCAAATGAGATAATAATTATAAAATACTTAGCACAAGGCCTAGCACATAGTTATCATCATATAAATGTTAGCTATTATATTTGCTATTATTCTCATCAACAATTTTATATCATTGTTAATATATTATTAATAATTATTAATTGTTAATAACAATAATAATATTTTAATAATACATCAATATGCTATATTATCATTAATTATTATTACTTTTAAAAATCCTTACCTTCTGTCTTAGAATCAATACAAATATCAGTTCTAAGGCAGAAAAGTGGTAAGGGCTAGGCAATGAGGGTTAAGTGACTTACCCACAGTCACAGAGCTAGGAAGTACCCGAGACCAGATTTTAATCTGAGTTCTCCCTCCTCCAGCCCTGGAGCTCTATCCTCTGTGCTATCTAGCTGTTTCATTCATTATTTATTATTATTATTGTTGTTATTTAAAAGGGTACTGGCTTTGGAGACAAAAAATTTGAGTTCAACCCTGCCTTTAGGTTCAAATCCTTACTGACTTAAACCAACATAATAAATAATGTGACAGATGATCTTGGATGAGTTGCTTAAAACCTTCTTGTACCTCTATTTCCATTTCTTTAAAATGAAGGTGTTGGAGTGAATAGCTTCTGAGGTCCCTCATATCTCTAGATCTGTGATGCTATGATTCAAAGCTTTGGGCTTTCAAGTAAACATGCATTCCACTGTTTGGCATTTAAAACCCTCCCAATCTGGCTTCTGCCTACCTTTCTAGATGTGTACAACTTTGGGTATAATCTCTGAATAGGCAAAGGTGACCAGCTTTCTGTTCCCCAGATCTTCCATCCTTTTGCCTTTGCCCAATGTTCCATACCTGGATTGCTCTCCCTCTTCTCCTCTTTCTCACTGAATCCCTAGCTACCTTTAAAGAGTTCCTTCTTTTCCTCATTGAACCCCTAGCTACCTTTAAAGTTCTCCCTCTTCTCCTCTTTATCACTGAATCCCTAGCTACCTTTAAAGAGTTCCTTCTTGTCCTCTTCCTCACTGAATTCCTAGCTAACTTTGAAGCTCTCCTTCTTCTCTTCCTCATTGAATCCCTAGCTACCTTAAAAGCTCTCCCTCTTCTCCTCTTCCTCATTGAATCCCTAGCCACCTTTAAAGAGTTCCTTCTTCTTCTCTTCCTCACTGAATCCTTCACTACCTTTAAAGCTTACTTTTCCTGATACCTCAGTTGCTAATGTTTCCCTTTCCTTCAAATTACTTTTTATTTTATTTTCTATGTATGTGTTACTCTCTTCCTTAGACTATCAGCTTCGTGAGGGCAAGGATTATTTCATTTTTGTCAATCATTTAACAAATATTGATTAAAATGATGAATACGCTCCCTGCATTGTGCTAGACTGGGGAGACAAGCGCAAAGAATGGAGCAATCTCTATTCACAAGTTTAGAGGCTAATGCCAGAGAGAACAAGTATATGTTTAAATATATACAGCACAAATAAAAGTGAATAAGTATACAAAGTAGTTAATACAGGGTAGTTTAAGTGGGGAAGGGGTCCAGCAGTTATTAGAATTAGCAAAGGTGGTGCTTGAGCTGCATGTGGTTGGTTATTTTCTTTCCTACCTGAAGAAGGTCAAAATAACATCACTATGGTGATGTCTTCTGACTCCCACACAAGCTTACCTACATCTAAAAGGAAAAAAAGGACTCTCTGAGACTGAAGTAAAGCAGGATTACATTTCAGCCATGGGGCATGGCCATTGGAGAGGGGAGACTCAAAGTCCTATGTAAGAAACAGAAAGAAAGCCAGTTTCGCTGAATTACAGAGTACACAATGGAGTAGATAGATCAGGACTCAGTTGCACAGGGCTTTAAAAAGAGTTTAAATAATTTATTACATTTATTTAAAGTGTATTTAAGGGGCAGCTAGGTTGCTCAGTGGATAGAGAGATAGTAGAGATGGGATTCAAATGTGACCTCAGACACTTCCTAGCTTTTGACCCAGAATAAATTATTTAACCCCCATTGCCCAGCCCTTAACACTCTTCTGCCTTGGAACAAATATTTAGTATTAATTCTGAGATAGAAGGTATAGGTTTTACTTTTTAAATGTATTTAAACTTATTAAAAATTTATTAAAACAAGCATGTCCCAGGTATTTTGCTTAGGGCTGGAGATAGAAAGAAATGTAAAACCAATGCCTTTTCTCAAAGAGCTCACCTTCTAATAGAGGAGAATAGGCAAGCAACTATTTACGTACATGAGATACAAAGTGAAAATGAAAGGGCATATCAGAGAGAAGGCAATTCATATTTTATTCTAGAGACAATCAGAGCCACTGGAATTGATGGAGTAGAGGGAATCACGGGGCCACAAGAAACATCACTTAGGCAGTAGTGTGTAGGATAGAATGGAGCAAGAGGGGATTTTAAGCAAGAAGATCAATTAAAAAGCTTTTGCAACATTCAGTTTGAGACTCTTGGTACCATAAAAATGTAGTTATGGAAGCAAAAAGAGGAGGCTGTGTAAGAAATGTTGGGAAGGGAGAAATTATAAATTTTAACAACTGATTGGACTTGTGGGATGAGCGAATGAGAAGTCAAGAAAAATGACAAAGTTATGAACCTGGTAGACCAGAAGGATGATGGTGTCTACAAGAGAAACACAGACATTTAGAAAGGGGCAGAGGTCAAGAGAAAGAATATGAGTTCAGTTTGGGGCATGTAGAGTTTAAAGCATCTTGATAGGAAATTTGTGGTTTGCAACTGAATTTTAGGAGAGGAATGTGGCTGGAGATACAGGTCTTGGAATCATCAGCAGAGAGATCATAGTAATGTGGATTGGAGTATGACCAAAATGGCATCACCCACCATCGAAGAACTACTTAGGATGGACTTCCAGGAGGCTACCTGGAGTGATGATGAGTATGTCCTCCTTGGAGGTCTTTAAGCAGAAGTCAGATGACCAAAATTGTCAGGCATGTGATACTGAATATTCCCTTGAGGCATGGACTGGAACAGAATGCCCCCAAGATCTCTTAAAACTATGTGATTCTATGAGTAGGCAAGCCCGGGTTCAAATTCTCTAACCTATCTGTAGCTTTGTGACCCTATTAATGGCATTTGCCTTATCCTAGTCCCAGGTCAATCTCTAAGACTACTAGTTACAGACAATTTGCTGAGACTCCTTGGAATGGGAAGTTCCCACATATAGAGATCTTTATACCAATAAAATCACAGCTCCAGTCCCCTACCCCACAACATGTATAATCCATATACTAATTATGGATGAATAAATAAAGGGAAAAAAGTACTCATTAGGCATTTACTATGTGCCAAGTACTGTGCTTAGTCCTAAGGATACAAATGCAAAAGGAAGGAATTTGCTAATTGGTCTCTGCTGGGAACTTTAACTGATATTTTTCTTAGGTCCTATGTATGTATATGTGTATAGAGATGTGCATCTATATAGAGTACTGTTTTCATAAGAAATTCTATTTCTCCTTCCCACACCTGTCATTTGTTAATTATCTTCAGAGTTCCCATAATTTGACATATTTTAATCAAGGAGTGTTGTAACACGACTCTAGCAATTGCAAACTCAATAATGAATATTTAAATACTAGCATGTATGAATTCTTTTTCACTCCAGGTGTTTGGAGGGTGGAGCTGTGGGTGGAGGGGGATATTTTGTCACTATAATAAGAGTTATTCCTGTTATGTCTCTTTCCTTTCCAAGTGGTGGTAGGGATGGGGCACAGCAGGCTGAGCTTTTTTTTTTTAAACTTCCTTCCTTTCTCCCTTCCTTCCTTCCTCTCTTCCTCCCTCCCTTCTTCCCTCCCTTCTCTCTTCCTTCCTTCTTTCCTTCCTTCTTTTTCTCTCTTTTTCTTTCTTTCTCTTTCTTCCTTCCTTTCTTTTTCTTTCTTTGTTTATTTGTTTCTGTTTGTTTGTTTGTTTCTTCCTTCCTTCCTTCCTTCCTTCCTTCCTTCCTTCCTTCCTTCCTTCCTTTCTTTCTTTCTTTCTTTCTTTCTTTCTTTCTTTCTTTCTTTCTTTCTTTCTTTCTTTCTTTCTTCTTTCTTTTTTCTTGCTTTCTTTCTTCTTTCTTTCTTTCTTTCTTTCTTTCCTTTTTCTTTCTTTCTTTCTTTCTTTTTTCTTTCTTTCTTTCTTTCTTTCTTTCTTTCTTTCTTTCTTTCTTTCTTTCTTTCTTTCTTTCTTTCTTTCTTTCTTTCTTTCTTTCTTTCTTTCTTTCTTTCTTTCTTTCTTTCTTTCTTTCTTTCTTTCTTTCTTTCTTTCTTTCTTTCTTTCTTTCTTTCTTTCTTTCTTTCTTCCTTCCTTCCTTCCTTCCTTCCTTCCTTTTTCTCCTTTTCTTTCTTTCATTAAAGTTCCCAGTTATCTACCTCCTCTCTCGCTTCCATGCACTACAGAAAGCATAATTTGACTAGATAGATATAAAACTATGTCTTACTTATTTCTACTTATCAGTCCTTTCTCTGGAGGTGAATATACACAAGTTATTCTTTAAACAATATTGCTGCATATAATGTTCTAAAGCTTAGTTCTAAAGTATATATGAGAGGTTCTTAGCTATCTGTTCTACAGTTTTTTTTCTAGCTCTGTTGCTCAGAAGACTGGAAGGTCTTGGGAACTGTATGACTGGATTTATGATGTGGAAGGTGAGATGAGAACATGGTACTCCAGGGCCAGGACTGTATCCACTGTGCTAACTAGGTGCCTTGTAATGTTTATTGATGATTTGATTATTTGATGAAAATTTCCTCTGTTCATGAAATTCAGCTTTAAGATTCTTTAATCAGTCAATCAAGAATTCCTCCTATGTTCATCTCAGGCCTCTTTCTATTTCTAGAGACATCAACTGACTATATTCCAAGCACTGAGATAGATACAGGGGATATAAAGACAATGGGGTCATTAGATCATAGACCCAGAGCTGTAAGATGCCTTTAAGTCCAATCCCTTTATTTTACAGATGAGAAAACTGAGGCCTGGGGATGGAAAGTGACTTAAAAGCTCCCAGATCTAGAGACAAAAGAGACCTCAGAGGCTATCTTTTTCAATCTCTTCATTTTTCACACTAGGAATGTGAGGGCCAGGTTGGTTAAGTGACTAATCCAGAGTCATGTAAGTTGCAAGTATTTTTGTTGTCAGTATTTTGTCAGTATTTTCAGTCATATCTGACTCTTCTTTGTTCCATTTAGGACTTTCCTGGGAAAGAAACTGGAGTAGTTGCCATTTCTTTCTCCAGCTCATTTGATGGATGAGAAATCTAAGACAAATGAGGCTAAATGACTTGCCCAGGGTAACATGGCTAGTGTCTGGGACTGGATATTAGCTCATCTTCCCATCTCTAGGCCCAACACTCCATCCTCTGAGCTACCTGGCTGCCCTGATTGGCAAACATTCCAAGTAGGCTTTTGATCTAGGTCTTCTGACTCCAGGGTCATAGAGAGTATTCTTCATCGCATACTGCAGACTGGATGACTTCTGAGATCCTTCCAAATTTGGCCTGAATACTTACCTGTTCTCTTGTGTCATTAAAAGATGGAAGGTTGTTTTGGTTGGGTTTTTTTTAACTTATTGCTATTTTCCTTTTTAAATACCCCCTGCTTGCAGACGACAAATCACAATGACAAGTTTGTAGAAATTTGAAGATAATCTTTGCCAAATTGGGAAGAGTTTCAGTAACCAGAAAAATGGAATGAAAAAGTGGGCACTGACAAAAGGAAAAATTCTCTGCCCTCAAGGAGTTTATATTCTACCAAAAGAGATTAAATGTATATAATTAAACACATGCAAAATTTATATAAGGTTAAACTGCATAGTCATCTCAATTCCATAGAAAGTAGCTTTAAAATAGAAACCAGAACCCCAGGAAAACTGGAAATTCATAGGAGACAAAATCCAAGAAATAAATCAGGAAGACAACCCATAGACTTCTTTCTATACAGGACTGCACAAATATATATAGCAGATGTACCAGGTGGAATCCTAATAGAAGAGGAAATTTGATCTTAGAGTTATCACTCAGACTTGGGGAGATATAAACCCACAGGCAGAAAATTGCTTCATATATCAAGCAGATATGCTCAAGTGGCAAAACCCAGAAACAAGAAGGAGGAAGCATGATAGAGAGCCTTTCAGTGAAGATCGATAAAGGCAAAAACAGAAGGGATATTGTCATCAAAGTATGCCAGTATTGCCCAGAAAAGAGACATGGAAAGAAATCATAAACTTTAGAGCTAGAAGGGGCTTTAGAAATGATCTGGTCCAGGTTTCCCATTTTATAGAGAAAACAAAACCCTGAGATACAGAGAAGTTATTACTTACCCAAGGCCATCTGATAAGTAATCAAGATGGGATTTGAACCCAGGTCCTCCAACTCCAAATCCAGTTCCCTTTCAGCTATAGCACACTGCTTGGTTGTTTCAGTTTTAGAAAGCACATTGGTAAGCTAGGTAGTATCCAAACAAAGAGGGACATCAGATTCATATCACATGAGGATCACTTGAAGGGACTGGAGATGTTCAGCCTGGAGAACAGAAGATTGAGGGCGACCTGAGAAGCAATCAGATGGAAAAGGGGATTACCCTTGATTATTCTGCTTGGCCCCAGAAGGCAAGGCTGGAAGCAATAGTAGAAGTAGCAAACAGGACAGTTTAGGCTTAAGGTCAGGACAAATCTCCTAAAGGTTCATATTGGCCCAAAGTTGAATAGGTTGCCTGAGGAGCTTTCACTCATCCCCCCTCATTGGAGCTCCTAAGGCTAAGTTTGAATAGCCACATTCAAAGGGGATTCATATTTGGGTGTGGGTCACACCAGGTGAGCTCCAAGATCCCTTCCTGCTTGTAGATTCTTTGAATCCTCTGAGAAATGATTGGTTTAGTTCCTGATGCTTGCAATGACATCTAGGTGGTACAATGGACAGAGAGCCAGGTCTCAGGTGCCAGGGACCTAGCTAGGAAAGCCACTTCGATCTCTGTTTGCCTCAGTTTCCTGATTCTAAGATAAAGGGACAATAAGAGCACCTACCTCACAGGGTTGTTGTGAGGATCAAATTAGTGAATATTTTTAAGTGCTTAGCACAGAACCTGGCATATAGTGGTTACTATAGAAATGCTTATATCCTGTAACTCCAGAGCATGTCGTTTCACATTTGGTATCAGCAGACAGAATGAGGAGGTAGATTTCAGGTTTGATGTTGGAAAAATAAAACAAAACAAAATAAAAATTTCTTATAAACTAAAGCTGTTGAAGAATGAAATTGCTGCCTTAGCAGTAATGGTTTCCCACCCCTGGGGGCCTTTTTGCAGAGTTGGCGTGACTGTTGCAGATATTGTAAAGGCAAAATCTGATCCATTATGGAGCGAACCCTCAGAACCAGAGATTTCTGTAGCTCTGGAATCATCCCAACAACCAAATGAAGGAGTAATAATAGCTGAGGTTGAGGCTGTATTGGTCTCCTGACTGCTCCTCACACACACTCTTTCCCCAGACCTGGAGCACTCGTCCCCCTCATTTCCCTCTCCTGGTGTCCCTGATCTTCTTCAAGACTCTGTCAAGGGCTCTTGGTTCTTCCTGGGCTGGGATCTGCACTGAGCCATCTGTTTCTGATGTACTTCTCTTGTGGTATCCTTATGGGTGCCTAGATCTGAGACTGCCAGAGCAGCCATTAGGGGGGAGTTGGTGACATCCAGGGACCAGAGGATGTGGAGAAGACCGAGCACATTGTTGTTGGCCGTGGTGGTGCTTAATTCCAGGGTATCATCTAATGAGCATCAGGTGTCAATATCTACCATCAACTGTCTTGTACAATCACCGTACAGTTCATGTCACACTTCCCCCAAGAAGGAGCAGCAGGTAAATGGCTCTTTAACAATCTAGGCTGGATGTGCCCATCCAGAGGTGGCCACAGCTTCATTAAATGTTCTGCTGCATATGTGGGCACCAAGACAGATCCATGGAATACTATGGGCAGACACAGTCACACAACACAGACACAGAGACATGTAACAGAGAGCAGGAAGGGCCTTCAAGGACCATCTCGTCCAACTCCTTATAAAAAAGAATCCCCACTATTACACACCAACAAGTATGGGCACCTGCCATGTCCACTGGCAGGTGATAATAATGGGAGCTGATATTTACCCAGCTCCTTAGGGCTTTACATATATCTATGGACATACCTTTAGATAGATCTACATATAATATAATTTGCTTCTTATAACAGTCCTCTGAAGAGTGTTCTATTATTATTCTCATTTGACAGAAGAGAAAATTGAGAAGGGACTTGCCCAAGGTCATCTTCATCCTTTTGGGTCTTAGTTTAATTCATTTGTAAAATGAATGCATTAGAGTCAACGGCATCTATATTTAGGATGCTATAATTTCAATGGAAGTAAAGAGGTTTGAAGATCCCTATTGAGTATGGCAGGACACCTTGAGTCCAGGTGCCAATTAGTGAATTGATTAACAAACATTTATTAGGTACCTACTATGTGCGCCATGTTTAGTGCTGGAGATATAAATACAAGAAGGACATGATTCCTACTTGAAAGAAGCTTCCTCTGTTCTAGAGGTTCTTTGTGATTGTGTGACCCTGGGCAAGTCACATTACTCTTGTTCATAATTACCCTAACATAAAATGATCACAGGTTACAGATTTAGAGTTTGAAAGACTTCAGAGGCCATCTAGTCCAACCTCCTATAGATATTGAAACTGAGGTCCAAAAAGTTAATTGGTTGGCCCAGGATCACAGAGCTAGTGAGTGGATGAGGCGACGTTCAAACTCCAAGTCCAGCCCCAAATGGAATGGCTTCAAGGGGTTTCTAAGATCCTTTACTTTTATTTCTATCAGTATTTCTTACCCACTAAAAATATACTTTCCTGTATGCTGATTTATACAACTGATGAAGCCAAAGGAAAAGTAGTAGAAAGTTTTTCTATTCTGATATCATTTGTTTTCAGTGACTTTGGGGATCTAAGGAAAAGAAAGGGGAGAAAATTAAAGTTTTATGTCAATTCATGCTGAAATGGAGAACCAGTGTGGATCAGCAGAAAGAGCTTACCTTGAGGTCAAGAAGACAAAGCTTTTAACATTGCTTGTCTAAACCCTGGTTAGGCACTCAATGCCCCAGCTATCTCTTTAAGACCAGAAGTAGCAGAGAAAGAACTGACTAGTTTTGGAGAAGGACTTTCATTCCTAGGAGTTCCCTACAGCAATGAAAAGGGCCCCCCAAACAATGAATTAAGTAAGCAATCCCAGGCAAAACAGCGAAATGATTTAAATTAGCTTGTAAAACACACAAGCCTTCAATTAACCCCCCCAAATCTGAACTGGCTTCTGATTTATACCTGTTCTCTGCTTGTCCCCAGAGGGCAGAACCAGTAGCAAAAGGTGGATGTTAACAAAGAGACAAATTTAGACTTGATGTTAGGAAAAACTTCCTGGAAAAAGAAATTATTGAGAGAGGAGGTGAAGGCAGGTGAGAGACATTAAAGGACTAGATGAAAGGAAAAAAAAAACTAGTGTTCAAGATTTTAGCTGAAAACTCAAATACCAAAAACATGTATCTGGAGGTATGGAAATTGACAAGTATACTGGTACTCATCAGTTTTTTGTTTGTTTGTTTTTTGTTTTTTGTTTTTGGCTGGTCTGGGTAGGTGACCCAATGACCAATTGGGTCATGACCAATAAAAGTTTACCAAGCAAACGCCATGATGGCTAAAAATAGAATCATGATCTGGATCCAAAGTCCAAATACATTTGTGGCAGGTATAAGGGGTACACAAATTAAAATAAGACGGACTAGGTCCTCAGGTAGCCAAAGAAATATAAAGTCATTTGGGGGAGAGACAGAGACAGAGACAGAGACAGAGACAGAGAGACAGAAAGAGAGACAGACAGAGACAGAGAGAAAGAGAGAGAGAGAAAAAGAGAGAGAGAAAAAAAGAGAAAGGGAGAAAGAGAGAGAGACAGAGAGAGAGAGAGAGAGAGAGAGAGAGAGAGAGAGAGAGAGAGAGAGAGAGAGAGAGAAGGAAGGAGAGAAAGCCTTGTACAAATGTTTTGAGTCTGAGAGTCACAGGTGAAAAAGGAGGACATCCTATGTCCACATATGGAGGGCAGTCTATTGGAAAGCATTGAGTTCTGGAATGGCTAGTGATTCCATTTGGCTTGGGAGTAAAGAGCAAAAAGGATTGAAGGGTTGATGAGTCTCAGTTTCTTAAATAAGCACCAAAAATATGATGGAGATAGAAACTACAGGACTTGGAAATTGATTAGATTTCGGGTATGAGATTGGGAAAATCAAGAACCTGGGCAGCTAGAGGGATCTTAGAATACTAGGTCTAGAGACAGACAGGATATAGTCCAACCACCTAGTTTAACAGATGAGGAAACTGAAGTCTATAGAAGTTTACCAACTTTCCCAAGGTGACAGAAGAAGTGTCTGGGCCAGGAATTGAACCTAATTCCAAATCCAGTATACTTATGTCAACCTGGAAAAATTATAGAACTATTAAAGTAGTTATAATAAGGGTCTTTAATTGAGGTGATATGGAAAGTGACACAGAACCTCAGTCCTGGAGCTTTCACTGAAGCATGTAATGAGTTTATTGAGATTTTGGAGAAGGGAGAGGGCTCACAGCCTGTCACTCACTTGAGACCTGTCCTAGCCACAGTTTAAACTTACTTGGACAGTCCTGGATGTAATAGCCAAAGGCTCAGGTACCTGAGAGTAGCCTAGATAGGAAAGGAGAAACTAAGAAAACAAAAAGGATACTTAAGACTTGATAACATCTGCTAATCTTATCTAAAATAATCCAGGGGTGCTTGAGGTTCTGTCTGGATTCAGTCTGGGTTATGGTGATGGTTCAGTCTGGGGCAAAGGTCAGGAGGGGGTTTCTTTCCTACAGACAGATTTCAGGGACAAAGGTCACTCTGTAGTTTCATAAAATCATGTTGTCGCAGTTAAAATCAATCAAATTAGTTTTGCTAAATTTTCTTTGCCCCTCTTTAATCTTTGTTAGAAGAGATGGCTCTCTAGGAGAAGAAAGAAATAGAGGTGAGATAAAAACAAAAGTCAACAATAAGCACTATCTAAAAGCGAGCTATTATTAAAATAGACTTATCTTCAAGTATGAGTCCATGGTATTTTTCAAGTACATACAGAGAAAAGGATGCTATATTATTCATATTTGGATCGATGGAAGGTACAAAATCATGAATTACTATATTAATGATATTTTTGTGGCCATGAACTCTTTTAAGCTTGGTGGAAGCGGCGTTGATTGGAGTTTTTGGAAAGGGAATGAAATAACCCACTGAGTCATCAGGTACAAGTTGAGCTTTAAATGTGTCAGATCTTAATAATATCTGTGGGTCATTGAACTGGGATGAGAAAAATGGATCTGGGATTACAGGAGGGTTGAGCCACCAGATTGACAGATCAGACAAACAGACGTCCTCTTGCTGAGTGGTGACAAACTTTGTTGAATTGGGATACACGATTTATAGGGAAAATTTCATAAGCTAAGGGATCAGGTAAGCCTTTTGCAGGAACAATAGTTAGTAATGATTTACAAGATGGAAACAATGGACGTAGACTGCCTTGGTGGCTCTAAGCAGTGTTTTCTATGGAATAATGAATCATGGGTAGCTCAACTTGTCAGCATTTCAATGCTGTACCTTCTTCTCACAGAACTCCTGCATCAGTATGGCAGGACATCTAGTATTTGTGGAAGGGGAAAAGTTTAATTTTCTCCTGCTGGGGAGAAGACTACTTGTCTGAAGATTTGATGGCTCTGATTTTATTGGGGTCTACTCCCACTACTGGGGACCACATAAACTGAAGAGAGAGAGAGGTGAGAATTTTATCAAAGACAAGAGTTCAGAGGTGATGAAATTTGAGGCTAGATGGAGACCCAAATCATACAGGAACACAGGATTTGGTCTTGGTAGGCACTGAGGTCCTTTCCAACCATCAAATTCCACAACTCTGAGATATCCTGAGTTATCTTTAGATAAACACAGACTTTATTTCCCCTGTGGTGACCTTAATGACCCTAAGATGAATTTATACAGGTGTAAGGAGGGAGCAGTAAAAGGGCAGAATAACAAAGGACCCCCAAAGAGGTGGAGATTCTTAACCAGGGTTCCCTTACAATGTACTATCTCTTTTAGCCCAAACTCTTCCAGTGAACTGAAGAGGGATAGGAGATTGGCATGTTACTCCCACTAACAAATATGAAATACTGGACGAATAGCTGGACCTGAGTAACTCTACTTCACATGTCATAGGACTGAATAACCAGGAGGTGGCAAAAAGCATCTATTTGCTTAGTGAGGGTCCCAAGACAATCTTCAGGTTGTAGATGGATATACATTGGAAGGTACCTAAGAGGCCATCCAATCCAACCTAAGCCTGAACAGGAATCCTTTCTCCAACATGCCCCATCAGCAACCATATTGGAGACTTCCAGGGAGGGAGATGTCATGACCTGTCCAGACAACAAGTTCCAACTCGTAGATAGCTTTTTCCTCTGAGCCAATGTAACTTTTATCCATTACTCCCAATTTGGACCTTCCCCCACTCCACCCACCTACCCACCCCTAAACAGAAAGGCATAGTTAAGTGAGAGGAGAACTTGCCCTAGAGTCAACAATCCTGGATTTCCATCTGGTCTCTGATACCAACTACATGTGTTTCCTTTCTCAAGTCACTTACCTGATCTGGGCTGTTTTCTTATCAGTAGGATCACAGGACAGATTTAAAGTAGGAAAAGTCCTTTGATGCTATTTCATTCAAATGCCTCATTTCACATATGAATAACTGAGTCCCCAAAACATTAATTGACTAGCCCCATGTCATGTAGATAAGGAATAGCAGAGCTAAGATTTCAATCTCCTGTCCTCTAATTCCAAATCCAACCCCATTTTCATTGGACAAAAGGTTGGACCAAATGGCCCTCAATGTCCCTTCTAGTTCTAGGTCTATGACCTTCTGATGCTATGGCACTGTCTGTATAACCTTGGGCATGAATTAATTTCCCTGAGTCTCAGTTTTCTCATCTGTATAATGAAGAGGTTGAATAAAATGTCCTCTGGAGGCCCTTTTGCCTCTAACTCTTTGATTCAAATCAAGTGCAACTCTTTAAATACTTTGTACCTACTTCCACACTGAAGTTATTCTCTTTAAAAAATGTTCATTTTTTCATTTTCATTTACCAAGCATTTCTTTATTCTCCCTTCCATATTCTAGGGAGGGAGGGAGAGAGAGAGAGAGAGAGAGAGAGATGAAGGGAGGAAGGAAGGAAAGAAGGAAGGAAGGAAGGAAGGAAGGAAGGAAGGAAGGAAGGAAGGAAGGAAGGAAGGAAGGAAGGAAGGAAGGAAGGAAGGAAGGAAGGAAGGAAGGAAGAAAAAAATATAAAAATACTTAAATCCTATAAGCAGAGTAAGCAAAACAAATCCCCACATTAGCCATACCCAAAAATGTGTTTCTCATTCAGTATATTAGTCCATCATCTTTCAATCATGACATGGGCATCATTCTTCATTAGTCTTCTATAATCATGCTTGATCATTTTATTATGCAGAATTCTAGTATTTTCTCCCTTGGGCTGAAATTCCCCATTCCAAAAGGGATCAAATGAAATATTATCTGTAAGGCATTTAGTAGAGTGCCTGACACATAGTAGGTGATTAATAAAGGCTTATTCCTTTCCCTTCCCTTCCCTTCCCTATTTCTTCATTATTTCTTTGTGAGAACTCAAATGATTAATTGCAAAATGGAAAGGGTCTGTACTGCATGGGCCTTGGGAAGAAGATAATCATCTAAGAACATGAAACAAAATTAACATGCATTGAAGCATCCCATGAACATGTCCTTCAGCAAATTAAAAAGAGGCAAAGAGGAGGGATGATTGCTATCTATGTCCAGAGCTAGTAGAAAAAAAATCCATCACTGAAACCTAAAAGGATATTTTGAGGGGACCACTGGGCAGTGTGGTAAAATGAAGAGAATTGGGTTTGACAAAAGAGAGACTTGGACTGGATTTTAGTTCTGCCATTTCTAGCCAGGTGGCCTTGGGGAGATTGGGTTATATTGCTTTGTGGTGAGGAATAGGCTGCCAATCTTTGACTGAGGTCCATTATCAACCAGTCCCAATCTTCTTCAAATGTATGTATTCGGCACTGGGCTAGGTACTCGAGATACAAATAGGAGATGAAAATGGCCAGCCACTTCAGTATCTTTGTCAGGAAAACACTAATAGGGTCATGAAGAGTTGGATGGGACTGACAATGAGTAAAGAGCAACAACAAATAAAATAAGGGAGTTGGACTAGATGGCTATTAATGGTCTCTTAAGTTCTAGATCTATGTTACTAAGCTACCCTCTTCAGTATTTCCATCATCTAGCCTCTGCTTGAAGGCACCATCTGACGGAATTTAACAACCCTCAATCCAACTTATTTGACTTTTGAACAGCTCAAATAAGCAGGGAGTTCTTCCTTAAATTGAAATGAAGCCTACTAGACTTTGTAACATGCTTTGCACAATGCCTGGCACATAGTAGGACCAATATAAATATTTGTTCCCTTCAGTTTCCCCAGAGATTTGAGGAATGAACTGTCATGAAGACTCTGGGAGAGTCTGTGGGAGTTATGTGCCATAAAAGAATGAGTTAACTGTCATCTGGGAGAGTCTAAAGAGACATTTACCTCTCTTACAGTATAGACAAGGTCTTATGAAAAGAGTTTCTGAGGGAAACTGCCATCCTGAGAGAAATGAATTACTGGACTCTGTTTTGAGAGAGTCAGCAGTTATGGCCATAGGTGAGAGATTTCTTGTTGACATCTCCATTTCCCTGGCTTTCCAAAAGCACCAAGGTGACTGGCGATGACCTTTCTCAGAGTTAATACATTATTGAAGATTAATCTGTTTCTTAGTATTATTTGGGGCTCTTAATAAATTATATCATCAATAACAGTGATGTTTATCTAAGCCTATGAGTCCAGGGTTTAAGGCTGAGAATGAAGAGAAAGCTTATGGGAAAAGAGATTCCTACAGTTTTTATAAAGTGATGCAGGGGCTCAGAGACTTTTTCATCTCTAAATATTTCTGATGTTATTCCCTACTAGATAGCTTCCAACTCTGGCGAAATAATCAATAAGATAATTAGCAGGCTGAAGGATAGGAGTTTAGTGTATTTGTCCCTGAGAGTAACTGACAGGTAATATATCACACTTTGCAATGCACACCTCAGCTCTCATCCATCCCATCCGTGGGCTTATTACATGGGAGGTAGAATCCACACCATTCCCCTTGGATGGAAATTTGGAGTGGCCATGGATATCTTTGAGGGAGTTCTCTAGCATAATTGGGACGTAAGGCAATTTCTACAATGTCATCTCTATATAGGAGTGTCCGAAGCACCTCGCCATCTGCAGGGGATCTCTCCTTCATTTGATCTCTACACAGGGAATCCTCCATTTGAATCCTCGGATGTGCTCACAGCACATTTTATTAGTATATATCACCTGCTTACCATTAATAAACAGGAAATCCTGAAACAAGATTATCTGTCTGGTTCCATCTATCTAAGAATTTTGTTTGAGCTGAACACGTTCACAAGGGGCACCATGCTGGAAGTGAAGGTTTAAGGAAGGCCGTCATTAATAAACAATAAGCTCAACAGGGCTGGGCCAGATAATCTCTGCATCTCTTGTTCAACCATCTGGCTATAAATATGTACATTCTTGCTGAAAATAAAAAAGTTGTAAGTGTAAAAGTTATGGCATGGTGGAAAGAATGTTGACACCGAAGCCAAGGGATAGAAATTCAAATCCTCCCTCTACTTTACTCCCTGGGTCACTTTAGGCAAATCACTTAACTGCCCTGATTTCCTCAATTACAAAATAAAAGGGTTGGAACAGCTGCTCTGAAGACCCTTTCAACTCTCTATCTCTGATCTTATGGATTTGGTTCTTTCTCGTATTCATATCAAAGATGTCCTTAATACATGTATGGGTCATTCTTGTAGGGTCACAGATCACAACTTTCAAGCTAAAAGGGACATTAACAGTTTTGAGTCTAATCCCATATTTTTTCAGATGAGGAAATCGAGGTACAGAATGCTTAAGTGATGTGTCTATTCAATCAGCATTTATGAAGCATGGACTATGGACCAGGTACTATGTTCAATACCAGGGAGATATAAAGGGAGAAAAAAAGAGAATTCTTACTCTCAAGCTCACAAGAACAAAATAGATACAGAATAAATCAGATAGAATCAATAGAGGGAATGCATTAGCATTGAGAGGTATCAGAAAAGACTTCTTGTAGAAGATGAGATTTTGTATGGAACCTAAAGGAAACTAAGGAAGACAAGAGATGTAGCTCTGAAGAGAAAGAATTAAAGGCATGGGGGACAGTCCAGAGTTGGGCTATGGAGAGTCTTGTTCAAAGAACAAGGAGGCCAGTGTCACTGGATTCCCAAATGTATCGAGAGAATAAAGTATAAGAAGGCTAGAATGGCCAGGGTATGAAAGACTTTGAATGCCAAACAAAGGATTTTTGTCTTTGATCCTGGTGGGGATCAGGAGCTATTAGAGTTTATTAAACAGGGGTGGCGATATGCTCAAACCTATTCTTAAGCGATTTTCAGGAAGACCACTTTGACAACTGAGTGGAGGCTGGATTGGAACAGGGAGAAACTTGTGACTGGAAGTCCAAACAGTGGGTTCTCACAGTAGTCTAAGGATGAGGTGATGAGGACCTTCACCAGAGTAGTGATAAAAAAGGGCATAAAATTAACAGGACACAGAAACAAACTAGAGATGGATCAAGTGCCTTGTATGGGTCTAAGATGGATTGTAAACCAAAGTATTCCTATGACTCTCCACTATTCCAAGCTGCTCCTCATAAAAATTCTAAAGATAAATAAGTAGGTTTATGGGATAAGCATCACTGGCATCTTCTTGATAGACCCCTCCTTTATTAATAATCCCCTCCATGATCATCTTGTTAGACTCTTCCACACTTAGGGAAAGTGATCCCTAAGTTTCTTTAAACCAGTCTTGCTCTGGATCAATATGGCATGTCTCTCTGTCTGAACTAGACCACAAATACAATGAATGCTCAACACAGCACAGATTTAGAGTATGAGCTCATTGGCAAACCATTAGGGAGGACAGTGACAGAAGGCTGTGAACAATATCACCTCAACAAATTCCAAAAAATAATTGAGGGGAAAATGTATCTATAGGAAGGTGGCTTAAAACCCATCAGAACCAGATCAGCCCAATAGATTTTGTTGATGAAACTGGGAGGAAAACAACAAATGATGCTAATTTGAATAGACATGTTCTGTTTCTGCCTAGGAGACAGAAACTAAATTCTGGCCATACTCACTTTTATCTCAGTCTTTAAGCTTTCTGGCTTCTTTTCAAGGCTACTGAAGATCTAAGAGAGAATAATTAGACTGTCTTGGTGCTGTCACCTGGATCCTTTGGATCTAGATTTTGTTATAACAGGTTTCAGGGTGATCATGAACCCTAGAATGCACCTTATCTTCAAATAGAATCAGGAAAATAATAAGACTCAACAGGCTTATCTCAGACAAAACCTTGACTCCCCAAAGGGATTTGGGTTTCTGGGTCCTATAAGATAAACCAAAGATTTACAGGCACTTTCAAGAGCATGACCCCATACCAAAAAAAATGGAAAATGAGGGGCTATCCCTCAATTGGGGAATGGATGAACAAAGTGTGGGATATGATGGTGAGGGAATACTATTCTGCTATAAGGAATGATGAAATGGTTGATTTCTGTAAGAACTGGAAAGACCTCCATGAACTGATTCAGAGAGAAATGAGTTGGAGAATATTGTACACAGTAACTGAAACATTGTGGGACAATCAAATGTAATATACTTTGCTACTAAAGGCAATGCAATGATCCAGGACAACCCACATAAGAAGGAATGCTATCCACATCTGGAGAAAGAACTGAGGGAGTAGAAACGCAGAAGAAAACCTATGATTTATCACTTATTTATACGGGAATATGACTTGGAGCTTTGGTTTTTAAAAGATGACTCTATTATAAAAATGAATAATATGGAAATAGGATTTGAGTGTTTATACATGTATAACCCAATGGAATTGCTTGTCATCACCAGGAAGAGAAGGGGGAGAAGGGAGGAAGACAACAAGAATTATGTAACAATGGGAAAATATTTTTAAAAAATACAATAAAAAAGAACATGATGCTATGCCTCCAGACCTCTCTTCTCAGTCAGTAGCTCATGATCCCTCTCGTTCCATCATCTTGCTTTCAAGCTGATCATTTAGAAAAATAGGCGAATGTGGTTTACTTGGCTTATATCTTTGCCTTATAGCTTTCTGGATATATCTTTTCTGGATTGAAGCCACTGCAGGATATTCCAGAGGCATTTACCTCAAATGAGTGCGGTACACATTTAGTAAATGACCACTCTAGTGCTGGTATGGTATTCTGCTAAGTGCTGGGATTCTCAACCGTTCTTTGTGTATCATGACTCCCACTGGCAATGTCTGGCGAAGCCTGTGGACTGGCTCCTCATACTAATTTTTCTAAGCATAAAATAAAATGCACCAGATTATAAAGGAAACCAGTTTTATCAAAATGCAGTTATCTGTATGTAGAAATACACACACACACACACACACACACACACACACACACATATATATATATATATATATTTAAATTTATAGATCCCAGGTTAAGAAACCCTGGGATACAAAGATCACGATGAAACATCCCCTGCCTTCAAGGAGTACTCCTTCTGCTGGTGGGGATCCACATTTATATGGATGCAAAACATTCACCCAAAAGGTAAAGTGGTTTGGAAGTGGAGAAATCTGGAGAAGCCATTTCAGCTGAGCCTTTGAAGGAGATTCTAAACAGAGAGCAGTAGAGAAAGAGAATATCCTGTCCGCTGGGTTATACATGAACTAACACTCAGAACCTATTTCCATATTATTCATTTGTGTAATAGAGACATCTTTCAAAACCAAAACTCCACATCATATTCCCATATTCCCAGAGACTCTAAACAGAGAGCAGTAGGGAAAAGGGAATATCCTAGAAAGGAGAAGAAAGCTGGTGTGTGCCGTGGTGGGAGGTCTACTGTACAGCAAGTGAGCCAGTTTGACTCATCTGTGTGAGAAAGAGTAATGGGAGAGACATCTAGAAAGATAGACTGGAGCCAGACTGTGAAGGGCTTTCAATGCCAAACAGTGGAGGTGCATCCCCTATGAAAAGGAGGACTGGGGAATCAGTACAGAAATAAATTACATGGTCTTCAAGCTGGAGCTAAAAGAACCACAAAGACCATCTTATCTAATCCTTTCATTTTACAGATGAGAAAAAGGAGGGAGGAGAGAGACAAAGACAGAGACAGAGACCGACAGAGACAGAGAAACAGAGACAGAGACAGACAGAGATAAAGAGAGAGAAAGAGAGAGAGAGAGAGAGAGAGAGAGAGAGAGAGAGAGAAAGAGAGAGAGAGAGAGAGAGAGAGAGAGAGAGAGAGAGAGAGAGAGAGAGAGAGAGAGAGAGAGAGAGAGAGACAGATGGAAAGAGACAGACAGAGACAGAGGAAAAAATTATTTGAGTGCGTCATATGTGGTGCCAAGCACTAGACTAAGTACTGAGAACATAAAAATAAGAAAATATTTGGACTCAAAGGGAAGCTGGAAAATGTGGCTGCATTGAAGGAAAGAGGACCCTAGCAAGGAGAAAATGCTTCTAGTGCCTCAGAGGTGGAGTTGGGACTCAAGTGAAGTGTGTTGGATGGGTGAGCTGGAGCCCTCTTGAACAGTTCAACAGAATTGATTATTAGATGTTCATTATGAGTGTTTACACCTCAGAAAATAAGCACCACAACAAATCAGGTTCAATTTATTATTTTGTCAATTCTTTAGAAAGCAATGGAGAAAATGGTAATGCAGATTAAATATAAAAGTGTGCCATGCTAATTGGAAAAAAGGCATTTACCAACCATTTACCAGTCCACCACTACTGAGGCTTCTCATGGTATGGCATCTCCAAATAGAGACTCCGCCATTGTACAGGAAGGCTTAGGAGTGGGATCCTCTTCAGATAGGCAAGGTAGCTGGTGTGGAGATGGACTGTTAGTGAGTGAGCTGGAAGGAAGGTGATGTGCCTCAAATCACCTAAGTAATAAATGCCAGAAGCAAGATTGGGCCCAGGTTCTTTGATTCCAAATTTAGGGCTCTTTCCTTTCTACCCCAATACTGTGTAATCAATCAACCAGCAAATACATTAAATATCTACTACTTGACAGGCTCTGTACTGGGCACTGGGGATACAAAGACATATATGGAAGCATCCCTGCCCTTAAGGAGCTTATACTCTTGAGCTTCCACCTTGGTGCTACTCTTGTTCTGAATCATTGCTTCAGGAATTGGACTTGTATTACTCTTAGTTGTTAGTAGCTGGGAAAGAACTGGTAGAGAAAATCCACTGTTTCTAAAAACAGCTAAAAGGACCTTTATACATTACTATGCAATGTATTTCCAAATGGTTTTCATGCATGCTGCATCCATCTGAAGATCTGCCAGGAAAAAATATGGATTCCAAAGACAAAGATAGAACTCCAAGTCTAGCTATGCCAATAGCCGTCACTAGTAACAGTTCAGAGTACCTTTCACAATGGATGAATAGACTTCTCTGGTTAATCAGGAAAATTAAAATGTCATCAGAGATGATGTCCATGGCTAGCTACTCCATCACCTCATTAATAAAATGTTGGAAGTGGATGGAGGTGAGGTAGGGACCACGTAGGTCAAATGGCATTGCATGATGTTTTAAAAGTTTCTAGCAGGCACAGCATGCTACCTTCCATTTGTCCTTGGAGCAGATCCAAATTAAGTTTTATACACTCTGGAGATCTAGATTGGTATCTACACTGAAGGGCTCTGGATCTTTCCCAGGATGCCATTGGTCAGGAGGAAAGATGTGCCAGTTCCATAGCACTGTCTTATTTAACCATCCATGGTCAATGCCAAGGCACAAATATCCCCATATTTGAGGGATGTGTGGGGGGAGGAATTAAGAAGAAAATAAAAAAGCTTTTTGTTGATTCTCCTGTAAAGCTTTCCACATGACCAGCTCCTAGTTCTTAGTACAAACATCAATCTTTCTATATAACATGGAGCTCTTACTTTAGAGTACTTTCATTGGGAAGTTGTGTAAATGAAGCAATGAATGGTAGCCTTCGGAAACGTTCTGCTGTTCTGGATGCTTGGAACACCTGTTTCCCCAGATCCTTGGACCCCATGAAATAATTCTTTTAAGTTGAAAAAATAAAAAATTACTGACACCCCTCAGTTTATTATGTTTTGGTTTGCTTTAATGTTTTAAATATTACTGTCTTAAGAATTTAACAAACATTCTCATATATAAAAAAGAAGACTGGGTGAAATCAAGGTTCTATCACATACAGAATTTAACATTTTTATCTTAAATATAATATTTATAAATTCTGTAGTTTCAAATTGAATTTCTTTTTATCATTATTTTTTCTTTTGATAACATAAAGGATGGTGATTCCTGTGAATTTATTTTAGATCTGAATATTTTGCCTGTTAATTTCGATTCCTCTTGTTGTCAAAGCTCTCCAATCTATAGATTGGAGATATAGATATTTCCTATCACATATTGGCACTTGTCACTCAGAAATCCCTTTGTAGCTGAGCAGATTTTCCCATTTGGCTGCTTAGCTCGACAGTTGCATTAACCAGCCTTCTCCATGCTGTATCCCAACATGGTCTTAAAGCTGAAAAAAAAAACATCAATATAGAAATTCTTGACAAACAGGACAGAAAGGAGAATCCCAGAATCTCAGATTTGGAAGGACCCTTAGAGGCCTTTACTTATACAATAAGAATCTACTCTACAGTAGTTATTAGTCTGTTTTCCCTTAATGCTAAGTATAAATTTGCCTCTTTTCGATTTTCACCTATTGCTCCAAGACCTATCCTCTAGGACCAAGCAAAATCTAGTCCTCTTTCTATTAAGAGCCCTTTAACTGCTTGAAGACAGCTATTGTGTACAACTGAAGTCTTTTCTCCTGTAGGCTAATCATCCAAGATACTTCAACTAGTTCATATATCAAATTAACTTCAGGTTCTTCCCCATCCTGGCCACCCTTCTCTGAAGGTTCTCCAAGGCATCATCATCTTTCCTACAACATGGTGCACTCCTTTACCCTCTGAGTTAGTTGTCTGGCTTTCTGTGGGTTGTCTCCATAAATCTGTACAAGGGGTAAAGCTTCTATATATTCCCAGTCCTTAGGAAGCAGAGGGATGTCTCTGAGGAGCTCCCCTTCTTCTGTGTGCCTCTAGATTCCTAGAGTGAACTAAATTAAAGATGTGAGTCAGGTTACAGTCACCCCAACTGTTGGTGTCCTCAGGATTACCCCATACCATGCTGTGTGATGTTTAGCCGAGTAGCCCCTGCTGAAGCTATTTCCTTCCTAACAGTGGGAAGTCAGGAATTAACATCTAGAATCCAGGACTGACGTCTTTGCTGAGAAATCTCACAGCTTTTGCTCCCTTAGAATGGCAAGGAAGAGGGAAGCTCAGATTGTGTAATCCAAGATCAAGTTGTGGAGCATGAGTGTGTCATTATCTCATCTGGACACAAAGGCGATAAGAGCTTAATTGAACATCATAATGCCTGTGGTTTGGATTTGCCACCTGAATTGGGGCATGTGATCATGTTTCTTTGGGATCCATAACATAAAGTCTCGATTAGAATAATGGGTTGATAGAAGAATAACGGGTTATGGCTTCCCCAGAACCTATTACTGTGCCACAATGAAAAAGAGGGTGATGGGAGCGGGGGAGCTGTCAATCGTCCTCCTGAATGGAATGGGGAAATCAATTGGGTTGACTCCTTTGGACTGCTTGCCAGCACGTTTTATGGCCCTGATAGAGAGACTGTGAGTTGAGTTGATAAAATGCATGGACTGTTGGGATCCACTCTCAGACTGGTGGCCTCTTGCTGCTTATTGTCATTAGGCAGGAAGCTGTGGCTTTGCCCAGGAGGAAGACAAATTGTGAGCTTTGATTTCTCTGCCCCAGGACCGTCTGTTATTCCTATAAACATATTTGCAACTTCTCACTAATCAGAACCAAGGCATAAGATATTTGATCATGAGATCCTAGATTTAGAGCTGAAAAAGCCAGTCTCTATATTTTGTAGATGAGGAAATGAGGCCCAATGAGACTTACCCATGGTCAAGTATTGTAAGGATAATTTAGGGTTGTGATCTAATCTAAGTTTGATTTTTGGTCACCAGGGGATATGTCAAATAAAATACTCAAGTCAGTTTGCAAATCTATGGTGGTTTAATCAATATAGAGGGAAGAGATCAAGGAGAAGAGAGAGGAAAAGAGTATAGGATTTCACCTGACTGGCCTGTGCTGGGGGGAGTTCAAAGTCCTCCACCACAAGGTTTCTGAAGAAGATTAGAGGTTTCTAAATGAATACTGTTTGGAAGGTAAAAGAGGAAAAATCAGCCTAAACTCCAAGAGAGCTCAGAAAAGACTCCACACCTGAACTAGATTACTAGGCTTCCTCCAGTATGGTATCAAGGGAAACTCACCGCTAAACCGGACAATAGATGCCGAAAGACTCAGCATGCTGCCACCAGCCACTTCTCCGCTGCCAAAGAAGCCAGAGAGAGGAAGTGACATGAAATATATAGACAGTTTTACATCACTTTCCTGCATCTCACCTGTACCAATGGTAGCTTAAGCTTGACTTAGGACAGCCCAGGGGTCTGTCAGCTGTTTCTGATTTGTCATTTCCTAGCACATGTCTATCATAGGCCATCCTCCTAAATACTTAATCCTTAAGTGTGGGTGTAGACATTCCTGATTTTGTTAGACTAAGTAGGGTGGAGTAATCTAAAGTTCACAGTATATAAGAATCAAAAGGAATATATTAATACTAGTTATTATTATATATTTATTAATTACATATCATATGTTTATCATATATTATATACATTTATATATTATATTTTTATTATATTTATTTATATTTGTATTATATATTCGTTGTTTTATTTTATATATTAGAATAAATTTAATTATATAATATTCTATGTTCATTTTCTGATGAATTTAATTATATTATTATATATTATTATTAATTATGTGACATATGTCAAATTATATTATCAACATTATGTAAAATGCATTATACATGAATATATAAGTATTTATAATAATACGACAATACTATATTTTCCATTACATTCCATTATTACATTATACATTTTTTTGAAGTGAGAATAAGAAGATCCAGGCTTAGATTCTACAGCTATCTCTAGCTCTGTGCCTTTGGTCTAGTCCCATCATTTCTCTAAACTTCAATGTTATCATATGTAAAATAAAAATAACATTACAAAAGCCCATTTTATAGGATTATTGGGAGAATAGAAGTAAATAATCTTTTAAAAATGCTTTGGGGTGGTAGTGAGGTGGCTCACTGGACTGAGAGCCAAGTCTAGAGATAGGAGGTCCTGGGTTCAAATGTGATCTCAGGCACTTCCTAGCTCTGTGACCATAGGCAAGTCACTTAACAGCCATTGTCCAGTCCTTAATGCTCTTCTGCCTTGGAACCAATGCACATTACTGATTCAAAGATGAAGGTCATGGTTAAAAAAAAAGAAAGAAAATCTTTTGGAAACCTCAAAGCACTATAGAAATATTAGCTATTAATGATATTAGAAGTCTAAGGATCCTTTTTAGAATATGGATCTGTGTCCATATTTTAGATGCCACTGATTTGTGTATTATCCCCCCCCAAAAAAAAACCATGGAATCGTTTTTTCCCCATGTAGACCACTAACAAGGGGGATGGAAGGAGAGTCAAGGACCATAGCAGGACTACATAAGCCAGTTCCTTGAATACCTCTTATTCTCTATTTTCATTTTCAGCAGAGAAAATTTTGAGATTCCTGCATGTAGAGATTCCATGTCTCATTGATACAATCTATTATTTTCTTTTGTAGAGGAGCATCCCAGCCTCATGGCCTTTGGGGTAGGCTTTCAAAGAAAGGTAGAGTGTGGAAAAATAAACAAGCACCGGATTGAGACATAAGTCAACTCAGACTTTACTTTAATGTAGCCATTTTTGGATGGAACTTAAATGTCAGTTTTATTTTGTTTACTATAGAATTGATAAAGCTAAAAGGTCAAGTTGTCCAGACACATATTTACTAAGAAACTAGAATTGTTCAGTCATTTTTCAGTCTTGTCCTACTCTTCCTAACCCCATCTGGGATTTTCTTGACAAAGATACTGGAAGCATCCACCATTTCCTTCTCCAAATCATTTTACAGTTGTGGAAACCAAGACCAATTGGGTGAAGTGACTTGCCCAGGATGACATAGCTAGGAAATATCTGAGACCAGATTTGAATTCAATTCTTCTTAACTCCAAGCCTGGCACTCTATCCACTGTCCTAGAAAGAAACTAGCATTAATAAATGTGAAAATAGATTTTTTTTTCTTTTTAACCTTTGATTTCAATGGAGTAAGAGAATCCCTCTTGAGGAAACTCCCTCTATTAATGCAGTTGTTCTATAACTTGTCTGGAGTAGAGAAGCTATGAGCAATATGTCCAATATATCTAAAGCACCAAAGCTACCCTGTGGCAAAGGTAGGACTTGAACTCTGGTCTTCTTAGTTCCAGGAGTGACTTTCTTGCTCAGAAATTAAATAACAATATGATAATAATAGCACTGTCGAGTTTTATGGCACTTCATCTTGGCTCAAGAGGAGGAATTGTTTCATTCTTTGTATTTGTATCCCCTGTGCCTGGTACATTGCAGGAACTTAATAAATACTTGTTCATCAATTGAAGGACTGACGGGTTGGAGGAAGCCAATTATAAGTTGAATAGAACTCCTTCTTTCCCTTGTTCCATATGGTCATGATCCAATCCACCTAGAAGCAGGAGACCCATTCATTCTGTGATCTTATCTTCCCTTCTAGCATTACTAAGGATGGGGTCCTGAAAGCTCAGGGGAAGAAGGAATGGTTGCAGGTATCCAGGATACTCCTCTGGAAAAAGAGGTTATTTAGGAGGCATAAGCTTGCTGTCTTCCAATATTTTAGGGCTGTCTTGTGAAATTCAGACATTGACTCTGTAGTTCCAACAAGGTGGGAGATACAGAAAAAAAAGTTTCTTCTCAATTTAAGAAAGCGCTTTTGGATAGTGTTTCCAATAGCTAATGCATGCAGTGAGTTCCCCCCACTTGTGGAAGTATTAAAGAAGAGTCTAGGGGGAAATTGGGTGACTCAATGGAAAGAGCACCAAGCCTGGAGACAAGAGGTCCTGGGTTTAAATTTGGCTTCAGACACTTCCTAACTGTGTGACCCTGGGCAAGTCACTTCTCATTGCTTAGCCCTTGTTGCTCTTCTATTTGGAACCAATACATGGTATTAATTCTAAGACAGAAGGAAAAGGCTGTTTTTTAAAGGAGTCTGGATGATTCTCTGTCACTTCTGTCTGACTTGGTTTCCTCAACTGTAAAAATGAAGATAAGAACAGCGCTCATTTCCCAGGTTGAGGTGAGGATCAAAAAAGAGAATATTTATAAAGCACTTAGCACAGTGCCTGGAACATGGTAGACATGTTGAATCCTTCCTCCCTCGCTCCCGTGCTCTACATTATTATGGAGGAGATCACTTCATAGGGACTAAATGGCCTTTTAAGTCCCTTCCAGGACTCTCTCTGTGTCTGCCTAGAAAATCCTGCTGCCAGATGCCTCCTCATCGGTGCAGCCAGGGTTGCTAGCTGATGATCAACATACATTCTCTACATATCATGTGTCAGAAATCTCTCCATAACTAGGAAAATCATTTGAAAATGGAAGTTGTGGAGGACCTTAGAGCTTGAGCAGCATGGCAACGCAAAGATCTTTTGGTCCACCTCCCAAATTTGGGGTGAAAGGCAATCAAGGACCAGGGAGGTTCAACATAATCCATGGGGCTCAAGATCGAGGTAGAAGGGACTTGAGGGGCCATCTGGGCTAACTCCCTCATTTTACAGAAAAAGAAACTGTGGCTCAGGAAGATGAAGTCACTTTTCCAAGGTCACTGCATGGGATTTTAGCTCTAGAACTGGTAGAGCCCTCAGACATCATCAAGTTCAAAGCCCTACCGAAGGGGAAACAAGACTAGAGAAGCCTAATCATTCACCAGAGGTCACATAACTAGTTATTGAGAAGCCTTCTGACTAGTTAGGACTCTTGATACTGGGTTCAGAATTTCGCTTATTGTGTCAAATATAAGTTACTAAATGTCTTACTAGAGAAGCCTCAGAGTCATAATTGGAACCCAAGTCCTCTGACTCTATAACCTCTTTTTACTCTGCCATGATATTTCTTTTTTATATGGGAAAACATGACATTTTTTAAATAGGTCCAGCTGTTGGCAATACAGGTCAATTCCAAAACAATGGGAATAAGGAATAAATTAAGAGAACACAACGAAGTGTTTAAGATTCAAGATATTCAAATGTTAGAACCAAAAGGAATGTTAGAGATTGTCCAGTTCAACTACCTTGAATTAGATATGAGAAACTAAGGTCCAAGGCCAAAAAATGACTTGCCCAAGAACTCACTGGAGCAGAAATATAAAATCAATGCTTTGGACCAGATATATGGACATGGGAAAGGTAAAAGGCCACTGCCTCTAATATCAAAGAACATGGGTTCAAATCATACCTCTACTGTTATCTACTCCCTACGTAACTTTGGACCAGTTTCATCACCTTTTTGAGCCTCAGTTTTCTATTCTGTACAAGAAAGGTAATTGACTATATAACCTCTGAGATCCCTTCTAGTTCTATAATCCTGGGAATTAGGTTAGAGAATTAACTTAGACTTTATAGCTAGCTGACCCCAGACCCTGCTTTATCCTATCAATCCAACCAAACACCCACCAGTACACAAGGGTCTACCTTGTGTAAGATTTAAAATTAGGTTTGACTAAATAAGAGAGTTATAAAAGTAAGATTGTGGTTGCCATTTATAAAATATTAACCCTTAAGTCAGAAAAAAACAAAACGTTAGCTGCTTTTATTTACAACTGAGTAAAGATGAAATATAGGAAAGAGGAAGTAAACAAATATTGCCTAGCTAGACCACGAAAGCAGATCAGGAAGTGAGTCTCACCAGAATCCAAAGTTCTAATTAGGATGCTGAAATTCAAAGAGCCAGGAGATGCTGAAAAACCCACCGAGAGCCTTCAGTGCTCAGGAGGCTAAGACCACCGAGAATCTCACCGGAGATCACGCTGAAGAGAGTGATTCACCAAAGCACCAGCTGAGAGAGGGTTCACCTCCCCAAAGAACCAAAACAGCCAAGAGTGAGTCTTGTCCTTTGGTCTCCCCTTTTAGAGTACTTTTGCCATGTCAATTCCTATCTCTCTCCCACTTCACAGGAACCAATCACAGCCTCCCAATTTGCCTAGCACTGCCCAAGGGGGGGGTAGTGCTTATGGCCTTTTGGGGTGTGATCTAGTAAGTGACTTGTGAGCTCTCTTACTTAATGGTTAGTTAGGACTAAGTAGGGGCACTTTAAGTTCTTGATTTCATTAAATTAAAGTTTGCTGATTGCTGACACATTAAAAGTAAACAAAGAGATTCTAATTCTTTCTTCACACGTGCAAGGGCATCTTGCTGTCTTCCTTGTTGCCTTGACATATATACCCAACCCTAGGACCAATGCCCTCAGCCCCTCACTGCCTTCAGCTACCTCTCTTGCTCAGGAAGCACCAATCCTAATCAATGTTACCTTAACTACCAGAAAAGGGCATGCCAGGATAGTGTCCTAAGGCTCCATAAGCCACCCCTGTGACTCTCAAAGCCCTCTCCCTGGCTATCGCTTCCTGGTAATATAATTCATGGGTCATTTCACTTATTTGTATTTACATCCCTAACACATGGCTTAGTACCTGGCACACAGTAGGTATTTAATCAATGTTTATTTAGTATGATCTCAAGGATGAAAAATGAGAATGTGCCTCTTTGCCTTCTTTGCAGAAGCTGTTGGGAACTTTGTATAAAGTACCCTGCATGCTCTGTCAGATTTGATTGATGTGATGGTTTGTTTTGCTAAAATGCTTTTCCCCCTTTTTTTAAGAATTTTTTGCCACAAGTAATGGCTTTCTGGGTCTGGAGGAAAATTCCTATTGGGAATAAAAGGTGATGTAAAAACCAAAAGATCTTAATACTTTTTAACAAAAATAAATGGCTATTGATTGATTGGACTGCAAAAATTATGATCACAATATTAATCCAATTCTATCTACCAAATATTTATGAAGCACCAACTGTATGATTCAGCAGCTCGGGAATGACAAAAAGAGAAATCCAACAGACTCCACCCTCAGGGAGTTTATATTCTCTTAGGGGGCAACATAAATTGATGAGAAATTTCTTTTTTTTTTATAGATTATGTAATTATATTTTATTTAATTATTTCAGTTACTTTTTATGCTTTATGCTTTGTTTATTATCTACCTTCAATTCAACAAGAGATAGTTTTCCACTATGATATATAAGTTTTTATTCCTTGTCTACAAGTGGTTTATTCTTTGATTTAATTGATTAACTTAATGCAGAGTCCAAGTAAGCTTCACTCATACAAAAATGAGGAAACTGAGTCCAGAAAAAAGATGGGTTTCATTTTACCCCCAGTGGACACATAGTAGCACTCAAGCCTAGATTTTAAGTCTTTGGGCTTTCATTCAGTACCCTGCATAGTATGCTATTAGGTTAGGCCACCCAGCAAAAATATTTCCTGGGCCAGGAAAAGATGGATAGTTAGATATTGATGTTGATGTTGATAATGTTGTTGATGATATTGATGATGTTGATGAGGTTGATGATGTTGTTAATGATGATGTTGATAAGGTTGATGATGTTGATGATTTTGTTATTGATGTTGTTGATGGTGATGTTGATAAGGTTGAGGATGTTGATGATTTTATTGTTGATGTTGTTGATGATGATGTTGATGAGGTTGAGGATGTTGATGTTGATGATAATGCTGATGTTGTTGTTGTTGTTGTTGTTGATGATGATGATGATTGAATTTGGAGTTGGAGGTTTTCTTTCCATTTGAACCTTTCTGAACCTTCCCACTATAATGATTAAAATTTTCTTGGAGATTGTCTCCAACCTCTTTCACCCTTCCATTTTATTAATCTTCTCCTCCCCCATGCACTTCTTTATGAAATATAAAGTTATCCCCATTTTATTTCTTTTCCCATTTGTCTTAGTATTATCCTCTTTTTCATCCCTATTTTATAAGTATATATATTTAATATTATATATATAAAAATATATATACATTTGACATTTCATCCTATACAGCTAGTCAGTGTTCCCTCTAAGTATACTTCTTCTAGATACCCAGATTATAATAACAATGTTAAGAGTTAACAATATTATCTTCTCTTATAGGAATACAAATCATTTGAACTTATTGGTCCCTTAAAAAAGTGTTGTTGTTGTTTTTTGTTGTTTTGTGGGGTTTTTTTCTTTCTTAATTACCTTTTGGTGATCCTCTTGAGTTCTGTGTTTGGGCATCAAATTTCTTTCAGGTCTTTTCTTTATGAATGCTTGGAAGTCTTCTATTTTATTAAATGACCATATTCTCCCCTGCAAGAATATAGTCAATTTTGCTGGGTAGTTTATTCTTGGTTGTAGACCCAGTTTCCTTACATTCCATATTATCATATTCCATGCCTTCTAGTCCTTCAGTGTGGATGCAGCCAGGTCCTGTGTTATCCTAACTGTGGTTCCATGATATCTGAATAGTTTTTTCTTAGCAGCTTGTGGTATCTTTTCCTGGGTCTGGTCGTTTTTTAATTTGGCTATAACATTCCTGGGCATTGTCAATTTGAGATTAAATGCAAGTAGTGATCTGTGAATTCTTTTAATCTGCACTTTCCCCTCTTGTTCAAGAATGTTGTAGCAGGACTTCTGGGCTAATATGACTGCAATATAGAAGGAACTTCACAACTCTTCCTACTACTGACCACAACAAAGCATCTCAAAAGGACAAAAATCAAAATCATACTAGGAAAAGGGCTCTACCATAGAAAACAGCCTTGAAGGTAGGCAGAGTCTAGGCATTTACATCCTATAAGTAGGTGAAATTATACCTACCAAAGTAAGATTTGATCACTGCCCCACATACCACCTACTGCACTAGAGTCAGAGTGAAGGCCAGGGAAATCTCTAAATTCTGAAGAGCTGGATGAGGGGACCAGAGCCTTACTCCTGAGGACTATGCAAAGTCTTGGCAGTGAGACTTGGTACCTGAAGAATGAGGAAATGGAGATAGCCCAGAGACAGGCTGCCCACAGCAAACTCTGCAAAGACTCAAAAA
Source organism: Monodelphis domestica (assembly GCF_027887165.1). Classification (NCBI taxonomy): domain Eukaryota; kingdom Metazoa; phylum Chordata; class Mammalia; order Didelphimorphia; family Didelphidae; genus Monodelphis; species Monodelphis domestica. Next base: position 525,516,734 of record NC_077228.1, read on the forward strand.
ATAGACTCAGGGCAAAAATCGCTCTGCAAGTGCTGCCTGGCCTCCTCACTCAGACTTCTGGCTGAGAAGGGAAGATAAAACTACCACAGCAATGACCACCAACACCCCAAAACTACAATCCACATATGCCAAAAAATGTAAGATGCAATAGAGAAAGTCTCTGACATTTAATAACTTCTATGGAGAAAAGGAGCATAGTACAGAGGTGACAGCAAAGAGTGACAAACAAGCAAACACATCCAAATTTTCAAAAAAAGAAAAAGAAATTGGTCACAAACTCTAGAGGAACCCAAATTGGAGTTCAAGAACCAAGTAAGAAAGATGGGGGGAACAATGGGAAGAAAAGAGAGAGAAAGAAATTCAAGCAATTCTAAATGAAAAGAACAGTTTAAAAGACAGTATCTCCCACTTGGAAAAAAAATTTAACAGAAATCACATGAAATAAGCAAATTGGAGAACAGAATTGACTTGCTGGAAGCCAGGAAAAGCAAGTTAGATCAAACCAAAAAGGAAAATCAAAAGATCGAAGCTAAAAAACAGCCCGTAAAGACTAAAATTGAACAAATAGAACCTAATGATCTCACAAGACAGCAAGAATTAATAAAGCAAAGTCAAAAGAATTACAAAATAGAAGGAATCAAGTAATATCTCATTGAGAAGACAACAGACTTGAAAAACATATCCAGGAGAGACAAATTGAGAATCATTTTTCTACCTAAAAACCTAGGGGGAAAAAAAAGCCTTGACATCATATTACAAGAAATTATTCAAGAAAATTGCCCTGATATTCTTGAATAAGAAAGCAAAATAGACATTAAAACAGTCTATAGGTCACTCTCTATTTGAAATTCTCCAAAGACAACCCCCAGAAATGTAATTGTCAAATTCAAAAGCTTCCAAGCTAAGGAGAAAATATTGCAAGAAGCCAGAAAGAGAAAATTCAGATATAAAGGATCTCCAGTCAGGATTGTACAGGATCTGGCAGCTTCAATGCAAAAAGACTGCAAAGCTTAGAATATGATATTCAGAAAGGCAAGAGAATTGGGTCGACTTCCGGTTAAGATGGCGGCTTAGAGAAAGCTAAAGCTCAGATCTCCGGAAAACCCTTCCCGACCAATCTCAAACGATAAGCTCCTAAGGCGCCGAAATTCAAAACGATCAACAGCACAGACCCTGGGAACCCTCCTCCTGGACCTGGACCCGGTTCAAAAGGTACGGCTCCCCTTAAAAGCCAGAACCCGAGATCACTCGGACCTCAGGGGTAGGAGCGCAGAGTCCAAGGCTCCCGGAAGCGGCAGCCACGTCGGGCTCAGAGAGCAGGGTCTGAGGAACAACAACCCTCAGGGTCTTCTACCCAAGTCCCAGTCCGGGTGAAAGTTACTGCCTGGGGCTTCCGCTGCAGAGAGCCCGTCGGTCCAGGTGAAAGTTACTGCCTGGGGCCTCCGCTGCAAAGAGCTGGTCGGTCCGGGTGAAAGTTACTGCCTGGGGCCTCCGCTGCAGAGAGCTGGTCAAAACAACAGCAACCCTCAGGGCGGGCAAGACAGCCTCACGGGCTGGATCCTGCTATCCAAGTCTCAGTGAAAGTCTGTGCTCTCGGAGCTTGGGGAAGCGGCAGCCCATCCTCCCGCAGGCCTGCGAAACAGCCTCACGGCCAGCGATTCTGAAGGCAACTTCCGGAAAGCGAGCCGGGGGGAGAGTGTGGCCTCGTGGTCCGACCCTTCCATTCCAGTTCCAGTGAGGCATACTCAGTTTAACCCAGGGAAAGCCCATAGAACTATCTGCCCAGGACTGCCTCTGAACACCAGAAAGAGACAAGAAAAACTAATCCTCCACATTCAGAGATGACAAACTCCACAGAACCACAGAAGCCCCAAAATACCAAGAAAAATAAGAAGAAAGGGGCGACTTTGGACACATTCTATGGAGCCAAAATACAAAATACAGAGCAGACAGAAGATAATATAAAAGAAAATGCTCCAAAACCTTCCAAAGGAAATGGAAACTCTCCACAAACCTATGAAGAATTTGAATCAGAAATGACCAAAAAGATGGAAGCCTTCTGGGAGGAAAAGTTGGAAATAATGCAAAAGAAATTCACGCATCTACAAAACCAGTTTGACCAAACTGTAAAAGAAAACCAGGCTTTAAAGGCCAGAATCAGGCAGCTGGAAGACAACGATCGTGTAAAAGAGCAAGAATCAATAAAGCAAAGCCAAAATACCAAGAAATTAGAAGAGAACATAAAATATCTCACCGACAAGGTGATAGATCTGGAAAATAGGGGGAGAAGGGATAATTTAAGAATAATTGGACTCCCAGATAAGCCAGAAATAAACACCAAACTGGACATGGTGATACAAGATATAATCAAAGAAAATTGCCCAGAGATTCTAGAACAAGGGGGCAATACATCCACTGACAGAGCTCACAGAACACCTTCTACACTAAACCCCCAAAAGACAACTCCCAGGAATGTAATTGCCAAATTCCAAAGCTATCAAACAAAAGAAAAAATCCTACAGGAAGCCAGAAAAAGACAATTTAGATATAAAGGAATGCCAATCAGGGTCACCCAAGACCTTGCAAGTTCTACTCTGAATGATCGTAAGGCATGGAACATGATCTTCAGAAAGGCAAGAGAGCTGGGTCTTCAACCAAGAATCAGCTACCCAGCAAAACTGACTATATACTTCCAAGGGAGAGTATGGGCATTCAACAAAATAGAAGACTTCCAACTTTTTGCAAAGAAAAGACCAGAGCTCTGTGGAAAGTTTGATACCGAAAATCAAAGAGCAAGGAATACCTGAAAAGGTAAATATTAAGGAAAGGGGAAAATGTTATCTTCTTCTTTTACTCAAACTCTCTTCTATAAGGACTACATTTATATCAACCTATGTATACTAACATGTGGGGAAAATGTAATGTATAAATAGGGGGTAAAGAAAGACCAAATAGAATAATCATTCTCACACAAAGATTCACATGGGAAGGGGAGGGGAAGAAAACTCCTATAAGAAGGAGAGGAAGAGAGGGGGGGGGGGTTACTTAAACCTCAATCTCAGGGAAATCAGCTCTGAGAGGGAAAAACCTCCAGATCCATTGGGATCTTGAATTCTATCTTACCCAACAAGGGTAAGGAGAAGGGAAAACCAAGGGGGGGAAGGGGAGAGGGAGAACAAAAAGGGAGGGTAAGAGAGGGGGGAGGGGGAGGGAACAAAAAGGGAGGGACTAAAAAGGGAAACATCAAGGGAGGGGACAAGGGGGACTGTTTCAAAGTAAATCACTGGACTAAAAGGTAGAGCCGAAGAAGAAAAGGTTAGAATTAGGGAAGGCAATCAAAATGCCAGGGAGTCCACAAATGACAATCATAACTTTGAACGTGAATGGGATGAACTCACCCATAAAACGTAGACGAATAGCAGAATGGATTAGAATCCAAAACCCTACCATATGTTGTCTTCAAGAAACACACATGAGGCGGGTTGACACCCACAAGGTCAGAATTAAAGGATGGAGTAAGACCTTCTGGGCTTCAACTGATAGAAAGAAGGCAGGAGTGGTAATCATGATATCTGATAAAGCCAATGCAAAAATAGACCTGATCAAAAGGGATAGGGAAGGTAATTATATTTTGTTAAAAGGGACTATAGACAATGAGGAAATATCATTAATCAATATGTATGCACCAAATAATATAGCACCCAAATTTCTAATGGAGAAACTAGGAGAATTGAAGGAAGAAATAGACAATAAAACCATACTAGTGGGAGACTTAAACCAACCATTATCAAATTTAGATAAATCAAATCAAAAAATAAATAAGAAAGAGGTAAAAGAAGTGAATGAAATCTTAGAAAAATTAGAATTAATAGACATATGGAGAAAAATAAATAGGGATAAAAAGGAATACACCTTCTTCTCAGCACCACATGGCACATTCACAAAAATTGACCATACATTAGGTCACAGAAACATAGCACACAAATGCAGAAAAGCAGAAATAATGAATGCAGCCTTCTCAGATCACAAGGCAATAAAAATAATGATTAGTAATGGTACATGGAAAACCAAATCTAAAACCAATTGGAAATTAAACAATATGATACTCCAAAACCGTTTAGTTAAAGAAGAAATCATAGAAACAATTAATAATTTCATCGAGGAAAATGACAATGGCGAAACATCCTTCCAAACCTTTTGGGATGCAGCCAAAGCGGTAATCAGAGGTAAATTCATATCCCTGAATGCTTATATTAACAAACAAGGGAGAGCAGAGATCAATCAATTGGAAATGCAAATGAAAAAACTGGAAAGCGATCAAATTAAAAACCCCCAGCAGAAAACCAAATTAGAAATCCTAAAAATTAAGGGAGAAATTAATAAAATCGAAAGTGATAGAACTATTGATTTAATAAATGAGACAAGAAGCTGGTACTTTGAAAAAACAAACAAAATAGACAAGGTACTGGTCAATCTAGTTAAAAAAAGGAAGGAAGAAAAGCAAATTCACAGCATTAAAGACGAAAAGGGGGACAGCACCTCCAATGAGGAGGAAATTAAGGCAATCATTAGAAATTACTTTGCCCAATTATATGGCAATAAATACACCAATTTAGGAGAAATGGATGAATATATACAAAAATACAAACTGCCTAGACTAACAGAAGAGGAAATAGAATTCCTAAATAATCCCATATCAGAAATTGAAATCCAACAAGCCATCAAAGAACTTCCTAAGAAAAAGTCCCCAGGGCCTGATGGATTCACCTGTGAATTCTATCAAACATTCAGAGAACAGTTAATCCCAATACTATACAAACTATTTGACATAATAAGCAAAGAGGGAGTTCTACCAAACTCCTTTTACGACACAAACATGGTACTGATTCCAAAACCAGGCAGGTCAAAAACAGAGAAAGAAAACTATAGGCCAATCTCCCTAATGAATATAGATGCAAAAATCTTAAATAGGATACTAGCAAAAAGACTCCAGCAAGTGATCAGAAGGATCATTCACCATGATCAAGTAGGATTCATACCAGGGATGCAGGGCTGGTTCAACATTAGGAAAACCATCCACATAATTGACCACATCAACAAGCAAACTAGCAAGAATCACATGATTATTTCAATAGATGCAGAAAAAGCCTTTGATAAAATACAACACCCATTCCTATTAAAAACACTAGAAAGCATAGGAATAGAAGGGTCATTCCTAAAAATAATAAACAGTATATATCTAAAACCAACAGCTAATATCATCTGCAATGGGGATAAACTAGATGCATTCCCAATAAGATCAGGAGTGAAACAAGGATGCCCATTATCACCTCTACTATTTGACATTGTACTAGAAACACTAGCAGTAGCAATTAGAGAAGATAAAGGAATTGAAGGCATCAAAATAGGCAAGGAGGAGACCAAGTTATCACTCTTTGCGGATGACATGATGGTCTACTTAAAGAATCCTAGAGATTCAACCAAAAAGCTAATTGAAATAATCAACAACTTTAGCAAAGTTGCAGGATACAAAATAAACCCACATAAATCATCAGCTTTTCTATATATCTCCAACACAGCTCAGCAGCAAGAACTAGAAAGAGAAATCCCATTCAAAATCACCTTAGACAAAATAAAATACCTAGGAATCTACCTCCCACGACAAACACAGGAACTATATGAACACAACTACAAAACACTCGCCACACAACTAAAACTAGACTTGAACAAATGGAAAAACATTAACTGCTCATGGATAGGACGAGCCAATATAATAAAAATGACCATCCTACCCAAACTTATTTATCTATTTAGTGCCATACCCATTGAACTACCAAAATACTTCTTCACTGATTTAGAAAAAACCATAACAAAGTTCATTTGGAAGAACAAAAGATCAAGGATATCCAGGGAAATAATGAAAAAAAACACATATGATGGGGGCCTTGCAGTCCCTGACCTAAAACTATATTACAAAGCAGCAGTCATCAAAACAATTTGGTACTGGCTAAGAAATAGAAAGGAAGATCAGTGGAATAGACTGGGGGAAAGCGACCTCAGCAAGACAGTATACGATAAACCCAAAGATCCCAGCTTTTGGGACAAAAATCCACTATTTCATAAAAACTGCTGGGAAAATTGGAAGACAGTGTGGGAGAGACTAGGAATAGATCAACACCTCACACCCTACACCAAGATAAATTCAAAATGGGTGAGTGACTTAAACATAAAGAAGGAAACCATAAGTAAATTGGGTAAACACAGAATAGTATACATGTCAGACCTTTGGGAGGGGAAAGGCTTTAAAACCAAGCAAGATATAGAAAGAATCACAAAATGTAAAATAAATAATTTTGACTACATCAAACTAAAAAGCTTTTGTACAAACAAAACCAATATAACTAAAATCAGAAGGGAAACAACAAATTGGGAAAAAATCTTCATAGAAACCTCTGACAAAGGTTTAATTACTCATATTTATAAAGAGCTAAATCAATTGTACACAAAATCAAGCCATTCTCCAATTGATAAATGGGCAAGGGAAATGGATAGGCAGTTCTCAGATAAAGAAATCAAAACTATTAACAAGCACATGAAGAAGTGTTCTACATCTCTTATAATCAGAGAGATGCAAATCAAAACAACTCTGAGGTATCACCTCACACCTAGCAGATTGGCTAACATAACAGCAAAGGAAAGTAATGAATGCTGGAGGGGATGTGGCAAAGTAGGGACATTAATTCATTGCTGGTGGAGCTGTGAACTGATCCAACCATTCTGGAGGGCAATTTGGAACTATGCCCAAAGGGCGACAAAAGAATATCTACCCTTTGACCCAGCCATAGCACTGCTGGGTCTGTACCCCAAAGAGATAATGGACACAAAGACTTGTACAAAAATATTCATAGCTGCGCTCTTTGTGGTGGCCCAAAACTGGAAAATGAGGGGATGCCCATCAATTGGGGAATGGCTGAACAAACTGTGGTATATGTTGGTGATGGAGTACTATTGTGCTAAAAGGAATAATAAAGTGGAGAAGTTCCATGGAGACTGGAACAACCTCCAGGAAGTGATGCAGAGCGAGAGGAGCAGAACCAGGAGAACATTGTACACAGAGACAAACACAATGTGGTATCATCGAACGTAATGGACTTCTCCATTAGTGGTGGTGTAATGTCCCTGAACAACTTGCAGGGACCCAGGAGAAAAAAACACCATTCATAAGCAAAGGATAAACTATGGGAGTGGAAACCCCGAGAAAAAGCAACTGCCTGAATACAGAGGTTGAGGGGACATGACAGAGGATAGACTCTAAATGAACACTCTAATGCAAATACTATCAACAAAGCAATGGGTTCAAATCAAGAAAACATCTAATGCCCAGTGGACTTACGCGTCGGCTATGGGGGGTTGGGGGGGGGAGGAAAAGAAAATGATCTATGTCTTTAACGAATAATGCTTGGAAATGACCAAATAAAATATATTAAAAAAAAAAAAAAAAAAAGAGAATTGGGTCTACAATCAAGGATGACCTACCCATCAAAACTGACTATATATTTACAGGGGAAAGTATGAGCATTTAACAAAATAGAAAATTTCCAAGTATTTGTAAAGAAAAGGCCAGAACTAAATGGAAAAGTTGATGTCCAAATACAGAATTCAAAAGAAACATGAAAAGGTAAAAAAAAGAAAGAGGGGGAAATTTTTAAAAGGCTCCAGTAAGATAAAATGTTTATATTCCTATATGGAAAAATGATATTTGTAACTCTCAAAAACTGTTTTCACTATCATAGTAATTAGAAGAATTATTCATAGGTAGAGGTTGGGGTACTAAGTGGTTTAAGATGATGAGTAAAAAAGGGGGGAGAATAGAAGATGGTACCAAGAGAAACTTGAAGGAAGTAAAAAAATCATATAAAATATACCACATAAAAAATGCATGGGATGAGGAGGGGAAAATAATATTATAAGAAGGAGAGGAGGAAAGTGCTACTAGCTAATACTTAAACCTTACTCTCAGTGGGATCAATTCTGAGAGGGAAGAGCATCTAGGAAATTTGGGGTATAAAATTCTATCTTACCCTACAGGGAAATTGAGAGGGGAAAAACAAGGGGGGGAATGGGGCAGGGAGTAATAAAATGGAGGGAAAGAGAGAGGGGGGAAACTTAATAGACACTAAAGAAAAATAAGATGGGAATAAGAAGGGAGGGAGGAAAAAAAGGAAGTAAAATAAGGGTGGGAATTAGGGGGACTGATTAAAAACAAAACACTGGTATAGAAAAATAGTGAAAGAAGAAAGGTCAGGACTAGGAGAGGAAATAAAAATGTTGGGGAATAAACAGGTGCTAATCATCATTCTGAATGTGAATGGGATGAACTCATCCATAAAACAGAAGCAAATAGAAGAGTAGATTAGAAACCAAAATTCTACCATATGTGATCTACAAGAAACAACCATGAGGCAGGAAGACACAAACAGAGTAAAGTTAAGATGCTGGAGAAAAATCTATTGGGCATCTATTGAGAAAAAAAGGTAGGAGTAGTAATCATGATATCTGACAAAGTCAGAGTAAAAATAGATCTGATTAAAAGAGATATGGAAGGTAATTACATCCTGATAAAAGGAAGTATAGATAATAGCAATAATCAACATATATGCACCAAATAGTATAGCATCCAAATTTTTAAAGGATAAAATACTGGAGCTTAAGGAGGAAATGGAGAGTAAAACTATACTTGTGGGAGACCTGAACATTCCTCTATCAGATCTAGATAAATCCAACCAAAAAAATGAGAAAGGAATAAGAGATGTGGATGAAATATTAGAAAAATTAGAGTTAAGAGATGTAAGAGGGAAACAGGGTTATCTTTAAAAGAGTTGGACTGGATCATTTAAGAGTGTGGTTACCAGGAATTTATACTAATTCCAAAGAGATTTATTTACAATTTATTTACAAAATGTAGAAAGAGTGAAGTAAGAAAATCAGAGAGAAGATAAGGTAAGATATCTAAGTCTTTCTCAAGAGGTAAGTCTCTCCTGAGGTTAGTTTTTTTTTTCAGATAATCCAGAAGTTGAATCACCTTTTCACTTACCACATGTCAGTTCAAAGGAAGAGATTTTATAACAGCCTCACCAGGAAACAGGGTCTCAGGTACAGTCAGCACATTTTTCACCAGCCTCCACTTGAAAGAATAAAGAAATGACAGTAGAACTTCATTCAGGAAGCTTTAACTCCCTTTTAAAGACACTTTCTCTTGCATCATTTCCTGTGCCTTCCCCTAAGTCTATGTCTACCAATCACAGTTGAAGTCTTGCTTTAGGACTGCCCAGGAGTCAGTCAGTCAAATCTGATTAATCACCCATTATCACACATGTGGGTCACAGACCTCCCACTTAATAATTAAGTGGGATGTTTGCACTTTTGGTGCTAACATCTAAAAATGGGCAGCTCTCTATACTCAACTTTTAAGTTGGGTGTTTACACTTTTGATGATTAAAATCTAAAAATAGGCAAGGGTTACAATTTTAATCTTCACAATTAGGGGAGACAATTTTAATATTCATATAGATAACTGAAGAAAAATAAATAGGGTCAAAAAGTACACCTTCTTTTCAGCAGCACATGGTACATTCACAAAAACTGACCATGTACTAGGACATAAAAAATGGCAAACAAATGCAAAAAAAAAGCAGAAATAATGAATGCAGGGGAATCAGGCCTAGAGATGGGAGGTCCTGGATTCAAATCTGGTCTCAGACACTCTCAGCTCTATAGCCCAGGGCAAGTCATTTAACTGCCATTGCCTATCCCTTATCACTCTTCTGACTTGGAAGCAATACACAGTACACAGACAAAAGGCAAGAGTTTAAAAAAAAGGAAATAATGAATGCAACCTTTTCAGATCATAATGCAATAATAATTAGTAAGGGTACATGGAAAGGAAAATCAAAAATTACTTGTAAATTAAATAATATGATTCTCCAAAATTGGTTGGTTAAAGAACAAATCTGAGAAATAATTAATAATTTCATTGAAGAGAATGACAAAGAGGAAGCATCATATGCAGCCAAAGTGTACTCAGAGGAAAATTTATATCCCTGGGTGCATATATCAACAACTCAGAGGGAAGAGGTCAATGAATAGGGGTGCAAATAAAAAACTATAAAGAGAACAAATTAAAAATCCCCAGCTGAAAATTAAATTGGAAATTCTAAAAATTAAAGGAGAAATTAATAAAATAGAAAGTAAAAGAACTATTGAATTAATCAATTAGACTAGGAGCTGATACTTTGAAAAAACAAATAAAATAGACAAACTACTGGTCAATAATAAAAAAGGAAAGAAGAAAGCCAAATTAACATTATCAAAGATGAAAAAAGAGACCTCACCTCTAATGAAAAGGAAATTAAGGCAATCATTAAAAACTATTTTGTCCAATTATGTCAAAAAGTATGGCAATCTAGGTGACATAGATTAATATTTACAAAAATATAATCTGCCTAGATTAACAAAAGAAGAAATAGAATATTTAAATAATCCTGTATGAGAAGAAGAAATTGAACAAGCTATCAAAGAACTTCCTATGAAAAAATCCCCAGGACCAAGATGGATTCATAAGTGAATATATCAAACATTTTAAAAAAACTAATTCAATACAATAAAAATTATCTGACAAAATAAGCAATGAAGGAATTCTACCAAATTCCTTTTATGACACAAATATAGTTCTGATTCAAAAGCCAAGCAGGTTAAAAACAGAGAAAGAAAACTATAGACCAATCCCCTAAATGAACATAGATGCAAAAATCTTAAATAGAACACTAGGAAAAAGACTTCAGCAAATGATTATGAGGATTATTCACTATGATCAGGTGGGATTTACACCAGGAATACAAGGATGGTTTTACATTCAGAAAACCATCCATGTAATTAACCATGTCAACAACAAAACCAAAAGAAATCACATGATCAACTCAACACATTCAGAAAAAGCCTTTGACAAAACACAACACTCATTTCTATTGAAAACACTAGAAAGTATAGGAATAGAAGGGCCTTTCCTAAAAATAATAAACAGTATATATAAAAAACCATAAGCATGCATCATCTGCAATGGGGATAATTTAGAAGCATTCCCAATGAGATCAGGAGTGAAGCAAGGATGCCCATTATCACCTCTATCATTTAACATCATACTAAAAACATAAACAGTAACAATTAGAGAAGAAAAAGAAATTGAAGGCATTAAAATAGGCAATGAGGAGACTAAACTATCACTCTTTGCAGATGATATGATGGTCTTCTTAAAGAAGCCTAGAGAATCAACTAAAAAGCTAGGGGAAATAATCAACAACTTTAGCAAAGTTGCAGAATACAAAATAAACCACATAAATCACCAGAATTTCTATATATGTCCACTACCACTCAGCTGCAAGAGTTAGAAAGAGAAATTCCATTTAAAATAACTCTAGACAATATGAAATATTTAGGAATATATTTGCCAAGACAAATACAATAACTATATGAATGCAACTACAAAACTCTTTCCACACAATTAAAACTAAATCTAAACAATTGAAAAAACATTAATTGCTCATGGGTAGGATGAACTAATATAATAAAAATGACAACCCTGCTCATTTAACTTCAGTGCCATACCTATCAAACTACCAGAAACATTTATACTGAATTAGAGAAAATTATAACAAAGTTCATTTGCAAGAAAAAAAGATCAAGAATATCAAGGGAAATAATGAAAAAAAATGTGAAGGAAGGTGGCTTAGTAGTACCAGATCTTAAATTGTACTAGAAAGCAATATGGGGTACTCAGGGGTGTATGGAGTGCTCAGGGAGGTGTAGTATCTCTGGTATGGAGGGCTTGTCGTGCCCTCTTAGGGCAGCTCTCCAGCCTCTGACCCTCACCTGACAGCCAGCTCTCACTTGTGGCTCCTAGTAGCTGCTAGCATGCGGCAGCGGCCACACCCCGGGCAACGGCTTCGACAGGCCGGCCAAACCTTGTAAGGGTAGCCATCGAGTCGTCGTTGACCCCTGGTGAACTAGGGCTTTGCTCACCCAGCATGTGAAGACTGCTTCGGCCGAACAGGTGGAAGAAGCCAATAAGAAGGTTCAACGGCTGAGATGGCGACGTAGCAAAGCACTGTGGAGTGCTTAGGGCATGTTGGAGCACAAAAGACAACAAGGCCATCCAATGCAGCTGAGGAAGTCTCCAGGTGTAACGACTTTTCGTGCCACTGGACCCAGGCTTCCAACGCCAAGAGAGTGGGACTGTCTCTGTGCATCGACTTTTCCACTTAAATCTACTTCACGCACAAGTGTCTTTGTGCACACTCATCTATACACCATAGATGAGAACGCACAAAGACAATCGTCATCCTCGGTTACCAAGAGACTACTACTACATAAAAACAATATGGTACTGGCTAAGAGACAGAAGGGAAGATCAGTGGAATAAACTTGGGGTGAGTGACCTGAGCAAGACAGTCTATGATAAACCTAAAGATCCCAGTTTTTGGGACAAAAATCCACTATTTGACAGAAATTGCTGGGAAAATTGGAAAACAGTATGGGAGAGATTAGGTTTAGATCAACATCTCACACCCTACACCAAGATAAACTCAGAATGGGTGAATGACTTAAATATAAAGAAGGAAACTATGAGTAAATTAGGTGAACACAGAATAGTATACCTGTCAAATCTATTGGAAAATTATGATTTTAAGACCAAGAAAGAGATAGAGAATATTACAAAATGTATGATGTGTAATTTTGATTACATTAAATTAAAAAAGTTTTTGTGCAAACAAAACCAATGTAACCAAAAGCAGAAGGGAAGCAACAAATTGGGAAAAATCTTTATAACAAATACCTCTGACAAAGGTATAATTACTTAAATTTATAAGGAGCTAAATCAATTGTACAAAAAATCAAGCCATTCCCCAATTAACAAATAGGCAAGGGACATGAATAGGCAATTTTCAGATAAAGAAATCAAAACTATCAATAAGTATGTGAAAAAGTGTTCTAAATCTCTTATGATTAGAGAAATCCAAATCAAAACAATATGACAGCAAAGGAAAGTAATACATGTTGGAGGGGATGTGGTAAAATTGGGACATTGCTAGTGGAGTTCTGAATTGATCCAGCCATTATGGAAGCCATTTTGGAACTATGCACAAAGTTTTAAAAGAATGCCTGCCCTTGTATCCAACCATACTACTGCTGGGTTTATATTCCAAAGAGATAATAAGGAAAAAGACGTGCAAAAATATTTATAGCAATGTTCTTTATGGTGGCAAAAATGGAAAATGAGGGGGTGTCAATTGGTTGGGGAATGGCTGAAAAAATTTTGATAACTGTTGGTGATGGAATTCTATTGTGCTAAAAGAAATAATGAACTGGAGTAATTCCATGTGAACTGGAATGACCACCAGAAATTGACGCAGAGTGAAAGGAGCAAAACAGCAAAACCAGGAGAACATTGTATACAGTGATGGATATACTGTTCTACAATCAAATGTAATGAACTTCTCTACAACAGCAATGCAATCACCCATGTCAATCCTAAGGAACTTATAAGAAAGAATGCTATCCACATTCAGAGAAAGAACTATGGGAGTAGAACGCTGAAGAAAAACAATTGCTTGATCACATGGTTTAATGGGGATCTGATAGGGGATTTATACTCTAAATCTGGGGTCCCCAAACTTTTTACAGAGGGGGGCCAGTTCCCTGTCCCTCAGACTGTTGGAGGGTCAGACTATTAAAAAAACAACTATGGACAAATCTGTATACCTCTGTCTGGGATAGTGGAAGCTGCAGCTCTGGCTGTGATGGGCCTGTCACATCTTGCACAGGCCCTTCACTGCCACCACTATACCAGGTAACAGTATACACAGTGCAGAATCCCCTCCCCCATTTAGCCACTCACCATGCTGATGTCTTCCATTGTGAAACCACATAATCCTTTGCGCAGTGCCTCGTTCTCATTCAATTACTCTCAGAACAAGGCACCACGCAAAGGATTATATCATCAGAAGTAGTACTGTATGCGAGCAACGCAGTGCTTTGAGGCACTGCCACATACAGTGCTCCTCTCACTGACCACCAATGAAAGAGGTGCCCCTTCCTGAAATGAGGTGGGGGCCAGATAAATGGCCTCAGGGGGCCACATGTGGTCCATGGGCCATAGTTTGGGGACCCCTGCTTTAAATGATCACTCTAGTGCAAATATTAATATGGAAATAGATCTTGGTCAATGACACATGTAAAACCCAGTAGAATTGCTCATTGCCTATGAGAGGAGAATGGGAGGAGGGGAGGGAAAGAGCATGAATCATGTAACCATGGAACAATATTCTAAATTAATTAATTAATTAAATAAACTTAATCTAAAAAAATAAAGAATTTTGGAGCAGTTTTCTTGGATGATTTCCTGTAGAGTGATGTCCAGCCTTTTTCTTTGGTCATGGTTTTCCAGCAGTCCAATAATTCTTAAATTGTCTCTTCTGGATCTATTTTCCATGTCTGTAGTTTTATCAATGAGGTGTTTCATATGTTCCTTCATTTTTTCATACTTTTTTGTTTTATAGATTCTTGCTGCCTTGTGAAGTCATTACTTCTAGTTTGTTGGATTCTAATTTTTAAAGCCTGAATTTCATCCCTGGCTTTTTGGTCATCCTTCTCCTTCTGGTCTATTTTTCTTTGTAGGTCATCTTTCACTTTCTTTTCCTTGTTTTCAAACTGGTCAATTCTGACTTTCAAGACACTATTTTCTTCTTTTAGTTCATGTGTCACTGTTACCAGATGACTTATTTTGTTTATTAAATCCTTTTTATAATTGTCATCAGCTTCTCTTAATTGTTTTTTTTTTATTGTATTTTGAGTTCTTCCAAAGCCTGAGTCCAATTCACTGGAGTGTCTGCATTTTTGTTTGGTGTTCCTTGGTCCTCCTCTCTTCCATTTGCTCTTTGTTCATTCCCTAGATAGAAGCTATTGATTGTAAAATATGAGTAAGCAACAGAAAAAGAAGAAAAAAAGAAATCTTTTTTTTCTTTTTCTGTTGTTTTTTCTCCTTCTTTGCCCCTTGTCATTAGTTGTAATCTTGCTCCTCTGATTATTTGCTGGATCTGTGGGTTTGGGCTCTTCTGTCCTGATAGGACTTCTGCTCTGCTCTGTTGATTGACTAGATTAGGCTGATGGAGTATTAATGAGCACTGAGGTCAGATATTCCCCAGCTGCCAGCAGAAGCTGAAGGTGGAGGTGAAGGTATGGAGGCTGAAGGGAGCTAGGCTTCCTGCACTGTTATCAAAGTATTTTGTCAGGGTTGCAGCCTTTGCCCTAGGATCAGAGTCAACAGGATTCTTAAGGTGGCTCTTAGTGCAGTCTGAGGGGGGGGAAGCTTATTGGAGATTGAGATTCTCTGCCCTCTTAAGGCTTCTTATCTGCCCTATTTATAAACTAGATTAAGCTGGGGTGGGAGGGGGGTAGAGTTGATCTGCAGAGCTGGATGTGCCCTGAGGCCAAAATCTTGATAAGGTCAGGCACAAAATAGAGAATAGTGACTACAACTAGGCTGCCTTCTCCTCCAAGCCTCTCCTCCAGCTGCCTCCCTGCAGGCTGTGGTCAGAGCCCTGCACCTGGCACAGCTGTGGTAGAAAGGCACACTCTCCAGATTAGACCCCTCACCCTGAGATTCCAGCAATCAAAGGATACTCAGCAGAGTAAGTAAGGGAGGGATCCCAGGACCTTCCTTCTTCCTTTTCCTTAAACTTGAGAATTCAGCCTTCTCTGGATACCTTTTAAGTTGAATCAAGCAGGAGGGTCCCCCGGCTCTGTCCTGTTGTTAGATTTGGTTTTCTGTTCCCACGAAGCATTTTGTTTTTGATTGATGTGGAAGGGTTGTTACAGAGGTCTAGTCTTTTGCTGCGTCTAAGTGTCCATATTGACTCTGCCTCAGGGGATGAGTAATTTCTACTGAGTAAATATATAATTTGGGAGTCAAAAAATACCTAAAATTGAGACAGACTTCAAGAAAGTAACCAGTGATTTCTGTACTCTGGCAGAAAGCTAGAAATTCTTAGATATAGGGGTGATTAGGAAGAGAATCCATGACTGGGAAACACAGATAAAGAAAAGCAATAGACACCCCAGATGTAGGTGTCACAAGGACTAAACATTAATGGGCATATGGAGGGATGAACAAAGGTGGATAGCCTTTGATGACATGAAACATGTTCACAATAAATTATTCATAATTCCTCAATATGTCAAAGAAAATTATCTCAGTGATGAATAAGTGGCCAAGAGAGCAGTGTGACCATATGGTACTCAGTGTGGGTCACCTTAGTGTACAAAGGATATCTTAAGAGATGGAGACAGACCATAAGAAAACAGCTTCAGGAATGGTTAGAGGTCTTGTTTGTCTGCAGTGTTATAGGCGTCTTCCATGAATCCCTGGACCAAAAGAAAGTGAAGCCAAGGTGAAAACTAGGGGAGAACACATTCCATCTCAAGTGGTTGACTATATAGAAATGTTTTGTACTTATTAAAGCTAGTCTTGTTCCTTTTCTTTGAAGAGCTGAAAGGCAAGGGACATGATATCCATCAAGCTACAGATGTTAGATATTCAACAGATGATATGGTTTGGACTTGATGACCACTGAGTTCCCTTTCAACTCAAAAGCTGGGATTCATTTTTCTGTGCCACTCTCCCTTCTTTGCAGAAGTGGGAGACCACAGGTATAAAATATTTCATATTTTGTCAGACTCAGTTAATGTATTCATTACTTTTGTTTTTCCTCTTCTGAATCTCTGATATGAGGAATGGCTCTCTGTGCAAAGGGAGGGATAAATTTGGATAATAAGATGACAGAAAAACAGAAGATATTCTGTTATAATATATAATTATATAAATAATATCTATAATATATTTGTTATATATTATATATAATTATATATTATTAACAATATTGCTATATTAATACATAATATATAAATTAAAATATGTGTTAATATATTAGTATATAATTAATAAAAATTAATTTTAGGATGAGTTATTTTATTTTATTTTTTTTAAACCCTTACCTTCCGTCTTGGAGTCAATACTGTGTATTGGCTCCAAGGCAGAAGAGTGGTAAGGGCTAGGCAATGGGGGTCAAGTGACTTGCCCAGGGTCACACAGCTGGGAAGTGGCTGAAGCCAGATTTGAACCTAGGACCTCCCGTCTCTAGGACTGGTTCTCAATCCACTGTGATACCCAGCTGCCCCCAAGGATGAGTTATTTTAAAGAAAAATATTTTAACTATTTCAAAATTAAAATCATACATAAAATTTTTTTCATGATTTGAGAAAATCATTTAAGGAAAATCAGTTTTTAAGATTTGTTCACAGAGGCTTGAGAGAAAGAAATAAAGTTGGTTTAAAAAGAAATCAAACATTAGAATGCAAAGAAAGCATTAGAAAACTTTGAGTGAGCAGGATCATCTTAAATGGAAGGCTAGAAGGTACCAAAATGGTCATTGAGTTCAACCCCCCCCCCATTTTACAGAGAAGTAGGCTCATAGAATCCTAGATTTAGGATCTGAGAGGTCAAGGGTAACTCCCTATTTTACAAGTGAGGAAACTGAGGCATAAAGAGAACCTTGCTGAGTCATTATGCTAGTAAATGTTTGGGGCAGGATTCCTATGCAGGTCAACCTAACTCCAAGGGGCACATTCTATGAAACCAGTCCAGCATGGCTCATTAGATGAGATATAAACATACACACTCACCCATACACAAACATGCACATACATACACTCTATGTACATGGAGCATTTGTGTGTGCATGTTTACATATATATATATATGTGTATATATATATATATATAAAATAAAATATATATACCAGATGTAAATTATACACACTATAGTATAAAGGTAGTATATATATATGTGTGTGTGTGTGTGTGTGTGTGTGTGTGTAGAGAGTGTGTATACATGCTCTCTACATATATACATATATATATATATATATATATACTATATACGTATATATGTGTGATCGTGTATGTGGAGCATTCTATAAATATTGTGTGTGTTTACATCACCCAGGGAACCATATTGGTCTAGTTTTATATAATACAACACACAATATAATATATTGCATATATTATATAAATGAAAATGTATATCTAATATATTATGTATGTGTTTATGTATGTATATATTTGAATGAGAGAGGAGGTTGGGATGAAGAAAAAGATGAGGAGAGAGAAGAAATGCTTTTTTAAATTAGTCCTCTGTCCTTGAAAGCCCTGGGGTATTGGTTCTCACAAAAAAAATGGAGCGCGGTGACCCAGCAGCCCAGCAGAATGCCGTTACTCTCAGCTTAGACACTTCTGACCTGATGATAATTTCAAAGCAACATGGTTTCAGAGCAGATTAAACCTGCAGAGAAGGAACAATCTTGGTCGGTGGAATTGAGCCGTCCGTGACATCCTTCACCGCAGGACTCCTGCATTATTGGTGCACGAGTCAGCCTCCAAGGCTACCTGGGGAAGAGAGAGCACATATTTCAGCACCGTGCTTTTCTAAGAGAAATGATTGTCAGTGTCTGGAGGAAAAGCTCATGCTTTGCTGCACATTACTAAGGGGAGCCTGTCAAATGGTCCTTTATGGGTTTGGGAACCAGGGACAGCGGCATCTCCAGATCCTTGAAAGTGATGAGCAGATGGATTAACCATCAGCCCTATTCACATCAGAGTGGCGACTGTAATTTCAGACGTGAGCAAACCAAAGGCTCTCACCTTCTGGATGAAATTGATTCTAGCAGATGGTCAGAACCCCTGGGACAGGATTAGCACAGTGGACTCTAGCCTGTCAGTAATAAAAATACATCTTTAGCTTTAATCAAATTGTTTTCCTTCCATTGGGAAAGAGACATTGGAAACATTAGTACAAAATGTGCGTTGGCAAACCTTGTGTGGGTGTCCTTGTACGTATGTAGCGTTGCTCAAGCATGGTATGCCTCGGGTGGGAATAGGGAAGAAGAGACCTTATGTACCAAAGTTGGAATTGTTTATTCCTCTGTTATTTATTTATTAGCTTAATGAAGACTTGCTACTTCGAATCAATAGTTACGGATCGCCAGAAACTTTCAGGGTAGCAAGAGAGCACATAGAACATGTAGAGTTCTAGACTTGACATCTCAAAGACCCGATTTCCAGTCTTGGCTCAGATACTCACTAGCTCTGTGACCTCTCTCAACCTCAACTTCTTCATCTGTAGAATGGAAGTAATAATAGTCCCTCCTTCACAGGATTGTTGTGAGGATAGAAGGAGACAATTACAGAAATTGCTTTGCAAACCTTAAAGTGATGTGTAAAAATTAGCCCTTAGAACAGTCTTGGACACCAATACATTGTACATGGCAATAATGTATGACAATCGACTGTGAATGAATTAGCTATTATCAGCAGTGCAAGGATCCAGGATCACTCCAAGGAACTGAGGAAGAAAAAGGCCATCCAGCACCACAGAAGGAACTGACAGAGTCTGAATCCCAATCAAAGCATTCCATTCTTCACTTTGTTTCCTCCATGAATTTTTCTCTAGTGTAATTGATACGTGTCTTGTTTCACAACATGGTGAACATGAAAATACATTTTGTATGATAACACATGTACAACCTATATCACATTCCCTGCCGTCTTGGGGAAGAAGGAGGGAGTGGAAGGAAGGAAGGGAATGTGGATTGCAAAATGTCAGAAAACAATTATTGAACATTATATCAACATGTAAAATGTTTTAAAATTAGGATTTTTTTAAACCCTATACTAAGTATGGCATTTAAAAGAGTGGGAGCCTTAAACTGTGATAGTTAAAATGGTTGAGGTTGTAAACTGTAGTGAGTAAAATAGTGGAAGATATAAATTGTGATAGATATAAGAGAGGGTGAGTAAATTTGTGACCGCAGAAAATATGTTTCACTACAGTGTCTTGTTTTAAATCAAAATATAAGGTGGTCGCTAGGGAAATATTCCCAATTATGAATATACCCAAGTCAACTGGGTTTTATAGAGAATTTAATTAATAATACAATGAGGAATTAAGGAGAGAGAGAAAGAAAGGAATAAGCATATAGGGCCCCAAGCCAACATGGCCAGACCTGATTCTTTTTTTTTTTTTTTTTAAATTTTAATATTATTTTATTTGGTCGTTTTCATACATTATTCACTGGAAACAAAGATCGTTTTCTTTTCCTCCCCTCCCCCCCCCCCCCGCCTTTCCCTCTCCCATAGCCGACGCATGATTCCACTGGTTATCACATGTGTTCTTGACTCGAACCCATTTCCCTGTTGTTGGAGTTTGCATTATAGTGTTCATTTAGAGTCTCTCCTCAGTCTTATCTCCTCCAACCCTGTGGTCGAGCAGTTGCTTTTCAGCGGTGTTTTTACTCCCACAGTTTATCCTCTGCTTGTGGGTAGTATTTTTTTTAGATCCCTGCAGATTGTTCAGGGAAATTGCATTGATACTTATGGAGAAGTCCATCACCTTCGATTGTACCACAATGTATCAGTCTCTGTGTATAATGTTTTCCTGGTTCTGCTCCTTTCGCTCTGCATCACTTCCTGGAGGTTGTTCCAGTTCACATGGAATTCCTCCACTTTATTATTCCTTTTAGCACAATAATATTCCATCACCAACATATACCACAATTTGTTTAGCCATTCCCCAATTGAGGGGCATCCCCTCATTTTCCAATTTTTGGCCACCACAAAGAGCGCAGCTATGAATATTTTTGTACAAGTCTTTTTGTCCATTATCTCTTTGGGGTACAAGCCCAGCAGTGCTATGGCTGGATCAAAGGGCAGACAGTCTTTTATCGCCCTTTGGGCATAGTTCCAAATTGCCCTCCAGAATGGTTGGATCAATTCACAACTCCACCAGCAATGAATTAATGTCCCCACTTTGCCACATCCCCTCCAGCATTCATTACTTTGCATAGCTGTCATGTTAGCCAATCTGCTAGGTGTGAGATGATACCTCAGAGTTGTTTTGATTTGCATCTCTCTGATTATAAGAGATGTAGAGCACTTTTTCATGTGCTTATTAATAGTTTTGATTTCTTTGGCTGAGAATTGCCTGTTCATGTCCCTTGCCCATTTGTCAATTGGAGAATGGCTTGATTTTTTGTACAATTGATTTAGTTCTTTATAAATTTTAGTAATTAAACCCTTGTCAGAGGTTTTTATGAAGATTGTTTCCCAATTTGTTGCTACCCTTCTAATCTTGGTTACATTGGTTTTGTTTGTACAAAAACTTTTTAATTTGATGTAATCCAGATTATTTATTTTGCATTTTGTAATTCTTTCTAATTCTTGCTTGGTTTTGAAGTATTTCCCTTCCCAAAGGTCTGACATGTATACTATTCTGTGTTCGCCTAATTTTCTTATAGTTTCCTTCTTTATGTTCAAGTCATTCATCCATTTTGAATTTATCTTGGTGTAGGGTGTGAGGTGTTGATCTAAGCCTAATCTTTCCCACACTGTCCTCCAATTTTCCCAACAGTTTTTATGAAATAGTGGATTTTTGTCCCAAAAGCTGGGATCTTTGGGTTTGTCATATACTGTCTTGCTGAGGTTGCTTGCCCCCAGTCTATTCCACTGATCCTCCTTTCTGTCTCTTAGCCAGTACCAAATTGTTTTGATGACCGCTGCTTTATAATATAGTCTGAGATCTGGGACTGCAAGACCCCCTTCCTTTGTATTTTTTTTCATTAATTCCCTGGGTATCCTTGATCTTTTGTTTTTCCAAATGAACTTTGTTATGTTTTTTTCTAAATCAGTAAAAAAAATTTTTGGGAGTTCCATGGGTATGGCACTAAATAGATAGATGAGTTTGGGTAGGATGGTCATTTTTATTATATTGGCTCGTCCTACCCATGAGCAGTTAATGTTCTTCCAATTGTTCAAGTCTAGTTTTAGTTGTGTGGAAAGTGTTTTGTAGTTGTGTTCATATAGATCCTGTGTTTGTCTCGGGAGATAGATTCCTAAGTATTTTATTTTGTCTTGGGTAATTTTGAATGGGATTTCTCTTTCTAGTTCTTGCTGCTGAGCTGTGTTGGAATTATATAGAAATGCTGATGACTTATGTGGGTTTATTTTGTATCCTGCAACTTTGCTAAAGTTGTTGATTATTTCAATTAACTTTTTGGTTGAATCTCTAGGATTCTTTAAGTAGACCATCATGTCATCTGCAAAGAGTGATAATTTGGTCTCCTCCTTGCCTATTTTGATGCCTTCAATTTCTTTTTCTTCTCTAATTGCTACTGCTAGTGTTTCTAATACAATGTCAAATAATAGAGGTGATAATGGGCATCCTTGTTTCACTCCTGATCTTAATGGGAATGGATTTAGTTTATCCCCATTGCAGATGATATTAGCTGATGGTTTTAGATATATACTGTTTATTATTTTTAGGAATGACCCTTCTATTCCTATGCTTTCTAGTGTTTTTAGTAGGAATGGGTGTTGTATTTTATCAAAGGCTTTTTCTGCATCTATTGAGATAATCATGTGATTCTTGTTGGTTTGCTTGTTGATGTGGTCAATTATGTGGATAGTTTTCCTAATGTTGAACCAGCCCTGCATCCCTGGTATGAATCCTACTTGATCATGGTGGATGACCCTTCTAATCACTTGCTGGAGTCTTTTTGCTAGTATCCTATTTAAGATTTTTGCATCTATATTCATTAGGGAGATTGGCCTATAGTTTTCTTTCTCTGTTTTTGGCCTGCCTGGCTTTGGAATTAGTACCATGCTTGTGTCATAAAAGGAGTTTGGTAGGACTCCCTCTTTGCTTATTATGTCGAATAGTTTGTGTAATATTGGGGTTAACTGTTCTCTGAATGTTTGATAGAATTCACTGGTGAATCCATCAGGCCCTGGGGATTTTTTCTTAGGCAGTTCTTTGATGGCTTGATGGATTTCAATTTCTGATATGGGATTATTTAAGAAAACTATTTCTTCTTCTGTTAGTCTAGGCAATTTATATTTTTGTAAATATTCATCCATATCACCTAGATTGGTAAATTTATTGCCATATAGTTGGGCAAAGTAGTTTTTAATGATTGCCTTAATTTCCTCTTCATTTGAGGTGAGATCCCCCTTTTCATCCTTGATGCTATTAATTTGCCTTTCTTCTTTCCTTTTTTTAATTAAATTAACCAGTACTTTGTCTATTTTGTCTGTTTTTTCAAAGTACCAGCTTCTAGTCTTGTTTATTAGCTCAATAGTTCTGTCACTTTCTATTTTATTAATTTCTCCCTTAATTTTTAGGATCTCTAGTATGGTTTTCTTCTGGGGGTTTTTAATTTGTTCATTCTCAAGTTTTTTGATTTGCATTTCCAATTCCTTGGTCTCTGTCCTCCCTAATTTGTTAATATATGCACTCAGGGATATGAATTTTCCTCTAAGTACTGCCTTGGCTGCATCCCATAAGGTTTGAAAGGATGTTTCGCCGTTGTCATTTTCTTCAACGAAATTGTTAATTGTTTCTATGATTTCTTCTCTAACTAAATGGTTTTGGAGTATCATGTTATTTAATTTCCAATTAATTTTTGATTTGGGTCTCCATGTACCCTTGCCGATCAATATTTTAATTGCCTTGTGATCTGAAAAGGCTGCAGTTAATATTTCTGCTTTTCTGCATTTAAGTGCCATGTTTCTATGACCTAGTGTATGATCTATTTTTGTGAATGTGCCATGTGGTGCTGAAAAGAAGGTGTATTCTTTTTTGTCCCTATTTATTTTTCTCCATATGTCTATTAATTCTAATTTTTCTAAGATTTCATTCACCTCTTTTACCTCTTTCTTATTTATTTTTTGATTTGATTTATCTAAATTTGATAGTGGTTGGTTCAAGTCTCCCACTAATATGGTTTTACTGTCTAATTCCTCCTTCAATTCTCCTAGTTTCTCTATTAAAAATTTGGATGCTATACCATTTGGTGCATACATGTTGATTAGTGATATTTCCTCATTGTCTATACTTCCTTTTAGCAGAATATATTTACCTTCCCTGTCCCTTTTGATCAGGTCTATTTGTACTTTGGCTTTGTCAGATATCATGATTGCAACTCCTGCCTTCTTTCTATCGGTTGAGGCCCAAAAGGTCTTACTCCAACCTTTAATTCTAACCTTGTGAGTGTCAACCCGTCTCATATGTGTTTCTTGAAGGCAACATATGGTAGGGTTTTGTGTTCTAATCCAATCTGCTATTTGTCTGCGTTTTATGGGTGAGTTCATCCCATTCACGTTCAAAGTTATGATTGTTATTTGTGGATTCGCTGGCATTTTGATGTCTTCCCCTAGTTCTGACCTTTCTTCTTTAGCTTTCTCCTTTTGAACCAGTGATTTACTTTAGGTCAGTCCCCCTAGTCCCCTCCCTTGAGATGCTTCCCTTTCTAGCCCCTCCCTTTTTATGCTCCCTTCCCCTCCCCCCTCTCCTTCCCTCCCTTTTTGTGCTCCCTCCCCCCTCCCCCTCCTTAATTTTCCTTTCTTTCTTGCCCTAATGGATAAGATAGAATTCAGGATCCCACTGGATCTAGATGTTCTTCCCTCTCAGATTTGATTTCACTGAGAGTAAGGTTTAAGTACTTCCACTTCACGCTCTCTTCCTCTCCTTCTCATATGAGAGTTCTTCCCCTCCCCTTCCCATGTGTATCTTTATATGGGAAAGTTTATTCTATTGATTCCCCCCCTATTTCTTGAAGTTAATCTTAGTATTATCACGGTTCCCCCCTCCCTTTTCCTTTTTTTGCCCCAACTTTCCCCAAATCTTCTTGATTCCCCAATCTTTCCCTATGCATGTTTCTTCTAACTACTCTTATGATGATACAATTTATGAGAGTTACACAAAACATTTTCCCCACATATTAATATATATAATTAGATGTAAATGTAGTCCTTATAGAAGAGAGTTTGACTTAAAGAGAAAGATAAGATTTATCTCCTTTTCCCTTTCTTTCATATTTACCTTTTCATGTTTCTCTTGCTTTCTGTGCTTGGATATCGAACTTTCCACAGAGCTCTGGTCTTTTCTTAGCAAATGCTTGGAAATCTTCTATTTTGTTGAATGCCCATACTTTCCCCTGGAAGTATATAGTCAGTTTTGCTGGGTAGTTGATTCTTGGTTGGAGACCCAGCTCTCTTGCCTTTCTAAATATCGTGTTCCATGCTTTGCGGTCTCTTAGTGTGTTAGCCGCTAAGTCATGTGTGATCCTTATGGGAGCCCCCTTGTATCTGAAGCTCTTCTTCTTGGCTTCTTGTAGGATTTTCTCCTTTACTTGGAAGCTCTTGAATTTGGCAATTACATTCCTAGGCGTTGTCTTTTGGGGATTTAGTATAGAAGGTGTTCTATGAATCCTTTCTATTTCTATTTTGCCCCCTTGCTCCAGAACGTGGGGGCAATTTTCTTTTATAATCTCCTCTAGAATAAAATCCAATTTGTTGTTTACCTCTGGTTTTTCTGGGAGACCGATGATACGGAGATTTTCTCGTCTTCCTCTGTTCTCCAGGTCCGTGACCTTCTCAGTGAGATATTTTCTGTTTTCTTCCAATTCATTAATTGTTTGGGTTTGCTTTATTGATTCTTGCTGTTTTATCATCTCACTTTCTTCGAGGTCCTTAATTCTGGTCATTAGGGACTGGATTTGCTTTTCAGCCTTGTCTGCCCTTGTATTGGCTGCTTCGAGTTCTTTTTCCAATTGAGCAGTCTTATCTGTCAGACAGCTGATCTCTTTCTCCCATTTTTCTTTCCAGAAGGTTTCCATCTTTTGGATAAGTTCCAGTTTGAGATCTTCCAGAGCTTGTTGATAGTTTCCATTTTGGGAGGCGTGTTCTGAATTTTTTTGGATTTCCTCTTCATTCTCCTCTTTCCCTTGGGTACTTCCACCATAAAAGTTTTCAATAGTCACTTTTTTCCCTTTCTTCCTGGAGGCTTGATTTTGGGCCATGTGAGCCATCCCTTTGGTGGTTTTATTTCCCTTTCCTTTTTGGTCTGGGGTCTGGGTTATAAGAGTGGTTTTTCTGTGAATTTAGGTTGCTTCAGACTAGTTCTTCCCAGCCTCCGAGCCCAGGTATTCAGCTCCGCCCAGATAATCCGTGCGCCTTGTTCAGCGCAGCCCGCCCGAAGTCCGCTGGCTTCTCCAGTGAAAGCGCCCTGAGACGTTTTTTCCCTGGCAGTCCCCAGATCCTAAGGACCCTGGAGTGCCCCCCCAGACAGAGACGCTCCCCACTCACTCGCTGTCCCGGTGAGAGCTCAGGTAGCTCACTCTGGTTTAGTGGGGGAGGTGGGGTGGGGGAAGGGCGGCTCAGTTCACTTTTCTGTGCAAGCTTTTCCTTCTTATTTTAGTGTGGAAATGTTCAAGCCCCACGTACCTTTGCCTCTGTGGGGTACTGGGGAGTCCTTCTGTTCCTCCAAAGGTGATTTTATGCTCCTTTGATGTAGTCTATTTCGTTCGGTGCTGGGGAGAGGAAACGTGCCGCGTCTAGATTGCAGCCATGATTACCCGGAAGTCCCCGCCAGACCTGATTCTTAAGAGAGAGAGATCAGTCCGTCCTTCATCACTCACCACAAGATCTGTCCAAGCAAGGATTCTAGTGACACCAGGCCAGCTCCATCTCAGCTGACTTCAACAGCTTAATCCTCAATCTGAATGTCCACGAAAGAGTCTCGAGAGAGACCCTTCAAGGCAGCCTATATTCCAGGCACTGTGCTAAGCACTGAGGTTAGAAAAAGAGGCAAAATACAGTACTCTAGGGCATTGAGGCAGCTCAGTGGATTAAGAGTCAGTCCTGGAGAGAGGAGATACTGAGTTCAAATTTGACCTCAGACATTTCCTACCTGTGTGAATCTGGGCAAGTCGTATAATGCCCATTGCCTAGCCTTTTCCACTCTTCTGCCTTGGAACCAATGCACAGTGTTGATTCTTAGATAGAAAGTAAATGTTTTTAGCCTAAAAGACAGTCCTTGCCTTCAAGGAGCTTATAATCTCTGAGAAGCTATAATGAGAAGAGAAAGAAAGGCGCATGTTTGTGGGTGATGGAGATGGGAACATTGTAGCTTCTCACTCTGTTCCAGCCCTGAGTTATATCTCCAGCAAAGGCCATAGTATATACTTATAGGAGCTCATAGGCACATAGATTCAGAACAAGAAGGGACGCCAGAGGTGATCCAGTCCAACCCCTTCATTTTACAGATTTTTTTTAAAAAGCTCAGACTCAGATAGGCAGCTAGTTAGCACAATGGACAGAGAACAGGACTCTGAGTCAGATAGAACTGAATTCAAATTCTGCCTCAAAATCCTGTCTGCGTGATAACATCATTGGAAAACCATTCATTTGAACCAGGAGTAGTTTATGCATTTCAAGTGGAATTTATCACATTTAGCCTGTCTTATTTTCATGGATATAGTGCTATTCCTGAAGTTCAGAAGAATTGAATTCAAGTTTAGTGTCAGGCATTTACTAGCTGGAGGACCCTAGGCAGGTCACTTAACCTCTTTTTGCCTCAATTTCTTCATCTTTAAAATGAGATTAATATTATCACCTGCCTCCTAGGCTTGACAATATTGACAATTACTTGCCAACATTAAAATGCTGCATAAAAGTATATTATTATTATTTTATTTACCCAAGATCATATAAGTAATAGGTGGCAAAAGTAGAATTTGAACCCCAGACTTCCACCCCCAATATAGTGCAATTTCTACTGTATGATGACCATACTCCAAGCACACCTCCTTGCAAGTCTCTAGGCCCCTTGTGACACAGCTGGCTGGACACATAGGGGTCCAAATCTGTGGCACAAGGCACAACTATCCAGTCCATTCCTAGGCATCAGTCTCATCCTATCTAGCCCTACACTTCAATTAAAGCATGTCTCCACTCTCAAGCCTAGAACAGTGTCTTAAACAGAGTAATAAAATCTTCAGTGGCTTGTTTGATTGACCCAAAAGGAGTTTCTATATCACACCTTGATTCTGCCATGCAAGAACACACTAGCCGAATCCCGGCGGTCTGCCAGATGTCCTAAACCATTATTTCTCAACGTGAGTCCCCAGTGAGCTCACAGCAGAAACATCTCCAGACCTTGACATTGTCATTCCCCGCAGAACTCTGTGGAACACAGTGACCAATTATGACTTCAGAAGATGGATGAGGAAGCGAATCACCCACCTTTGGCAGAGAGGGATGGATTAGAGCTGCAGAACAGGGGAATGGATTTTCGGACTGGCCAATGTGATCATTTGTTTTGCCTGGCTATGCTTATTTGTCATGAAAGGAGGACTTCTATTTGGATGAGAAGACAAAGTGATGGGAAATGTCTTAGTCATGAGAGGGATGCCAGAAAAAAAGAAGGAAGAGAACAATATTTTTTTTCTGAATGCACAGGAGAAAAAACTTTCAGAAGGGGACATAAACAGGGAAAGTTTGTCATCTCTGTTAAATTTAATATATATACATACATATATATGTATATGTTTAGTAATAAACTATATATAGCCAAACCTCCACTTTCTATACAATCCTTTTTTAAATCAATGAACAATTATTGAGTATTTACTATAATTACTGTCTTAGATCCCAAAAGAAAAAAAGAAAAAGTCCCTGTCTTCAAAGAACTTATGTTACATTGGGAGGACATGTTCCACTATAGATATCCATGAAATAGATACTTAACAAAATACAGGGAAATTAGGGGAAAGATGTTAGCAGCTAGGGGATCAGGAAAGACCTCAGAGTATCTAGCACAATACCTAGCACGTGGAACTTTAGTCTAGAGCTGGAAGGGATCACAAAGGTGCTCTAGTCCAAACCATTGCTTTTGGAGATGAATTCGAAGCCCAGTGAGGTTACATGATTTGTCCATAGGCAGAAGGCATCAAAAATGGAATTTCAACACAGATCTTCCATCTCTAGAGACAGTGGTTTTTCCACTGCCCCAAACAGCAGATGCCTAATAAATGTCCATTGATGATGGTTTGATTGATTGAAGAAGATATTACTTGAGTCTTAGAAGGAGGAATTCCAAGAGGTGGCGGTAACGAGAGAAGACAATCACATACAAAAGAGAGGCAGGGGCAAAGACCTAGAGATGTAGATGGAGTGTCATGGGTAAAGAATATTAAGAAGGCCACTTTAAGTCAACAAAGAGTTTGTAGAGGGAAATAATATGTAATTAGGTTCTTCCCCTTTGGTAAATATGGAATATTTGTGTTTGTTGATGGTTGTTAAGTTCATATAAAAAATAAACTTTTTCAAAGAAAGTGGCCCTTTCCTCGGTGGGTGATGGGATATTGTCTTTGAGTGTCACCTCTGCTCTAGTCTTCATTTACCCATCATGGGGAGGGGGCGGCAAGGAACACAGAGTAGAGCAGGGGCCACTGGGGATTCATCCTGGGGCTGTGCAACTGGAGGATGAATGAGGACTCTGTGCCTGCTCATTGTGGGGACACAGTGACAGGCTCTGAGGTCACCAAGGAGCCTTCCCTCTCAAATGTACAAATCCATTTTTTTCTTTCTCTTTCTCTTTTTTCCCTCTTTTAACAAAGGGAAATGTGGCCTTTCAGAACTGCCTGACATTAGGATGTGGGGCTTGTGAGTAATGACAGCTCACGACTGAGAGCTCAGGGAAGAAAGAACCCGGCAACAATCGCCCAGTGTTTGCCTCCTCTCGAAGGGAGAATGAACCCCTGCCTGGAGCGGGCTCCCATCAACACTGCCACATTGTGTGAGTTCTCAGGGAAGCCGTACAAGAAGCCTCACTTGTCCCAGAGAGAAAGGTTAAATGACCGGCAAATGACAGAAAAAAGGAAGTTGGAAAGAGGAGGGAAGAGGATGAAGAAAAACACCCACACTGCATTCCAAAAGCCCAAAATAGCACATTTAATCACTGTTTGATTTTTATCATGCCTCAGTCTTCAGATTATCAATAAACCCTACAAAAACAACAGAAATGTCCCAAATCTGTCCGACTTCTGTGCAGAAGTTCTTCTCTTCAATCAGAGATAAATCTAGGAGGAAAGTAGTCATTGTCATCATAATCATCTAGTGCCAGAAGGAAACTCTAGTCCCATCTAGTTCAACTTTATTATGGATGATAAAACTGAGGTTGAGAGAGGAAATTACTTTTCTAAGGTCACTAATAACATTATAGCTCTAGACTTGAAGGGATCTCAGAAGTCAATGGATCCAACCTTCTTTTTTTACAATTGAGGAAACTAAGATGCAGGGAGGGGAAGGTCACCAAAGTTCATGCAGAGAGTAAACAACAGAGGTGGGATCTGAACCCAGATCCTCTGACTCCAGAACCAGGGCTCTTTGCACTGTGCCATAGTGGTGTACATCTGTATGATTCTATATTATCATTAAAAGACATTCCTAAACATTTTCTCATGGTCTTCCTGATGGTCCTGTGAGATAGGCAAGACAGATATTATTCTCCCTATTTCAAAGACAAGGAAACTGGGTCTCATAGACATTAAGTGTCAGGATATGCTTCACATAGTATCATAAAATTAGTGGATCGTGGATCTAGAGTTGGAAGGAATCCAAGAGTTAGAAGGAATCTTATTCAACTCCTTCCCATAAGAAAACGAAAGCCTAGAGAGTGTTTTGTCTAAAATCACACAGGCAGTAAGGGAAGGAGTCAGAATTTGAATGCCGCTCCACTGACCCTATATCGTGCCTTATTCCACATCTCTTCCTCACCTCCCAGTCAGCCACTGCAGACATTTGCCACCTACCTTTTCCACCATTTCCTCTGGTAACAATAATTAAATAAATTCTAAAATTGTTTCTGGCTTAATAATCAATTGTTCTTTGGTTCCACTCATCATCCCAAATGGAAACTCTCTTCTCATCTTTTCCTCTCAGAATGTAAGCTCCTTGAGGTCAGGGACCATCTCCCTTTTGTATTTGTGTCCTCAGGACAGAGCACAGTATTGGACACATGCTATGTATTCAATTAATCATTCTTTCTTTTTTCCCATTCATTCTTTCATGCGGGTTTTCCTACGTTTTAGAGGCAGAGAATCAGGGGTTAAAAGATCTGACTTCCAAACCAGTGCCCTAACCTCAGTCAGCTGCCACCCACTGCAGAGTTTGTGGTAATTGAGATTGCCAGGAGGGTGGGCTGACCACATATGTGCAACACTGAGTTTCACACATGACTTCTTGCTGTTCAACATCTAGTTGGATTTAGAGAAGAGAATGAAATTGGAGCCATTTTGGAGTCCCTAAAGAGTGCCTATGATGACAAGTATGTGTGTCAGGGGATTGTGGGACCAGGGGCATCCTATACTAGAGTTATAAGGGACCCCAGAGACTATCTAGTCTAACTTCCCTATTTTATAGGTAAGGAAACAGTTCCATGGTGGTAAAGTGACTTAGAAAGATCGGTTTAAGGTTAGAAATAACCCCAGAGGTAATCTAATACAACTTCCTCGTTTTACAGGTAAAGAAACTGAAGCTCAGGGAAAGCACATGACTTGTCCAAGGTCATGCAGGTAATAAGCATCAGAGATGAGATTTGAACCGTCTGCCTCCAGAGCCAAAGTTCTTTCCTCTGTAACAAGATGAATGAAGGGACCTTTATAGGTAACTAACTGTTCAAAGAAAGAAGTATCTGATCTAACTGATGTGAGCAGATCAAGGAAAGAGGCCATCACTGTTTGAACAGTTGCTTCAGTGCTGAAACAGAAGTACAGTAATACTCATTCTCCCAACCACCCAAATCTACTGAAGTCAAATGACCATGACCTTGAGGTACCCACAGTTAGCTTGACACTTACCTATTTAAAAATACAAGTCATTCATGGACACAGATACAGATTCAGTTAGGATTTAGTGAGTGGCAAAACCATTCTTCTTAACTCCTACTTTGCCACTAAGTCAAGATAAGATGATGACCATGAGGATGGACAGTGGGACCTTGGGGATAGCCAAGACAAGATGATGGACATGAGGATGGACAGTGGGACCTTGGGGATAGCCAAGACAAGATGATGGACATGAGGATGGACAGTGGGACCTTGGGGATAGCCAAGACAAGATGATGGACATGAGGATGGACAGTGGGGCCTTGGGGATAGCCAAGACAAGATGATGGACATGAGGATGGACAGTGGGACCTTGGGGATTGCCAAGACAAGATGATGGACATGAGGATGGACAGTGGGACCTTGGGGATAGCCAAGACAAGATGATGGACATGAGGATGGACAGTGGGACCTTGGGGATTGCCAAGACACGATGATGGACATGAGGATGGACAGTGTGACCTTGGGGATAGCCAAGACACGATGATGGACATGAGGATGGACAGTGGGACCTTGGGGATAGCCAAGACATGATGATGGACATGAGGATGGACAGTGGGACCTTGGGGATAGCCAAGACACGATGATGGACATGAGGATGGACAGTGGGACCTTGGGGATAGCCAAGACAAGATGATGGACATGAGGATGGACAGTGGGACCTTGGGGATAGCCAAGACAAGATGATGGACATGAGGATGGATAGTGGGACCTTGGGGATTGCCAAGACAAGATCATGACCATGAGAATGGACAGTAGGACCTTGGGTGTAGCCATGGCATAGGACACCCATGTTTCACATGTGTCTCCAGTGGTTTAGCACTTCTCTTCAATCCCTCTTCCTGGAATGACTCAGGATGGCTTGGCATAGTGAGACTCTGATTGCTGAATGTGTAAGAACAACATGAATTTGAATCCTCCTTCTAACACTTATAACCTTTGTGACTTTGCAGAAATAACCCTTTTGGTTCAATCACTTCCACGTTTAAAATGAAAGGGTTGATCCCATGACCTGAATGGCTCCTTTCAACTCCATAGCTATGATCCCAAGGGAGCATGTTATCAGACACAAGCATCACTGGTACAATCTATGGCCATCATGACCCATTCACCTCTGGCTGGCCCCCAGTTCCACCCTCTGTCCCACAGACAGACCCTGGCTGGCATGACCTTGATCAGTGAAGCTCTTTAACAATGAGATCTGGAAGTCTGCCTGAAGGCTGTAGCCGTTGGCATGAGGAAGCCCCAAACCCACATGAATGAGTCAGGAAGGAAATGAACTGGCAAACTACTAAAGACAGGGGAAGCCCCACAGCTTGGAGAAAATGGTACAGCCGCCCCACATGGAGCACTCATGCTACAGTGTTCACTGGCACAGCACCATGAGGGAAGGTCAGAATCAACAGACGACCAGCGGAGGGCTTGCCTTCCCTGCTGGTTGGCAATGGTTTCACAGAAAGAAGTCCTGAGACACCAGCTTTGCTGCCTATGAGGAACTACATAGAGTGGCTGCCCAGGTTCCCTCCCTCCCATCCAATACAGACAGCTCTTTTTTGTTGGCCCATGCAGAGGAGACCACACATCTCTTGGTGCCAGGGATTGGTCTGTGCATCTCTCTGAGTTTGTTGTTGATTAGAAAAGATGCCACCCCTAGTCGTAGCTCTAGTCCATAGAGTCCTCTGACCTTCCCTTTCTTCATCTATCTCCTGCTTCATTTGGAGTTTGGTCAGAAAACTAGGAAGTACCTTTTTCAGCCTTCTGACATCCAAATTTGAGTATCCCATTTATCTAGATCTCTACATGAGCTGGTGGACTGA